>NC_142009.1:205697103-205867103 GCF_049901735.1 Notechis scutatus | reverse complement strand
ATCACCTTGCAGCCAATCTCTTTGGTCACGTTAAGTGATTGGACACACATTGAAAAAAATAGGAACTTAATTATGCCAATAAACAAATAAAAAAATCTTACCCTCTCTTCTGCATCACTGTGACAGCCTCTCTAACAGCAAGCTAGAGTATGGGAGACTATGAGATTTTTTTTTGCACCCAATTTCTTATCATTGCATAATCACCACCACCATCATTTTCCCCATCATATCATATGTCTATGGAGGTTCTCAGTCATCCAGGCCATGGTTGTCCCAATGGTGCTTTTTCAAGAGGCAAGTGGACTTTTCAGTTTTTCTTTGAAGATGTTTCACTTCTCATCCAAGAAGCTTCTTCAGCTTTAACTGGATGATGGGGAATGGAAGGATTTATACTCCTTGCATTTGCATTCTTTTAGGGAGTCATTAAGGTCACCTGGAGGCTTACCTGTGTCATCAGGGTCACCTGAGTGATGCAAATGGAACTGTTGGAACTGTTGAAAGGACTGTGTTGTAGACTGGAGATAGATGATGTCATACCCCCCCCCCCTTGAGAGAGGGCTGTTCAATTTTGACATAGATGGCCTCTTTGACCCCTCTTTCAAACCAGCAGACCTCTCTGTCCAAAATGTAGATGTTGCTGTCTTCCAGAGTAGCCCTTGTCTTTTAAATGGAGATGGACTGCTGAATCTAGTCCTGATGGGTTTGTTCTGCTATATTGTGCCATGCTATGAAGTGGTTGTTTTGTTTCCCCAATGTACAGATCTGTACATGGCTCACTACATTGTACTGCATTGCTCAGTTTGTGTCTGGGTGTTTTATCCTTGGGGTGGACAAGCTTCTGCCTTAATGTATTATTGGGTTTGAAGTGTTACATATGTTATGTATGGGTGAAGATCCTCCTGAGCTTTTCCAATATTTCTGCAGAATGCACTGCACCCTGAACTGAAGTGCGGGGAGGTTCAGGGTGCAGTGAAATAATTTGGCATGGCTGACTCGCCTTGGCTGGCTTGCCCTGGCCATCTTGCTACAGTGAACTCACTGCAGGATAACTGAGCATGGGAAAATTCAACGTGGGATAATTCAAGAGAAGGAAAAGTAGAATTTCAGCTCACCCCAGTCTTGAAGACTTCTAACTTGAGAAAGTTCAAACCTAAAACAAGGCAAGGCCTGCTGCTATTTACTTGTCCTTCTCTTGAGTTATCCCGCGATGAATTGTCCTATTCAAGTTGGCCACAGAGTGACAGCTGGAAAGAGTTGGCTGGGGAGAGTCAGCCATGGCAAGTTGTCCTAGTTGTCCTGGTCCAGGTTGGTCACAACCTAGAATGTCTCCAGATAAGAACTTTTAGGGAAGAAAGTTATAGCTTTAATCTGACAAGATCCTGCCCATTTGGTGAAAGCAAGCAAAGAAAAGGACTCCATTGGATTCTGCTGTGTCATCTTTGGGCTTGTGCTTGATACATATGTTAGAAATGCTGTGTAGCAATATATAAATACTGGGAAAGATAAATATAAAATACAGGTTATGCCTGTGATAAAAATACTTGATTTCATCTATGCACAAGTGTGTTAATTATTTACAGAAGGTTTAACTGAATTGACTACTATTTTAATGCATGCCATCTAGACCTCAGTTTAGACTGATCCCTTTAGGCAGGTTATGTATGTTTCCATTGTTTTCACACAGCTAAATATGTTGCTCTTTTTGTCACAATGATTCTTGCTCACTGCTTATTTAAATTACTAATCTTTGATTCTCAGTCATCTTTGAAGTTGGAATTCTAACTGATTGGAATACATGAGTTGGGAGCAAGAAAGTAAAGCTAGCACAAATTTTTAAATTTGATTGACAAAATGAACTCCAATTGATATGGAAACAAACCAGGACATGTATTACTAACAAAGAAAAATGGTTTTATCTATTATTTATTGATCTCCAAGGCTCTGTATCTCTTTGAATTGGCACACATTTCATATATATAATTTAATGTTTCATTGTTCAATATGCATACAAGGGGAGCAAATATAATAAATACATTTTTCTGTACTTATATGAGGACATAAGATAGAAAGATATTCCAGAGAGAAACTTGAAATAACAATGGAAAACTTGTTTTTGTAAATAACCACATTTCACCTAAGTAACCAATCACCTAAGGCTCCATACTAACATTATCATGCAATTATCTTGTCTTAGAGTTTTCTGCCATTGTTTTAGTCTGATAGAATCAAACATTTACTGAGGGGCAAATTAATCTAGATCAAACTTCTGCAACCTGAAATACAACAGAATTCCGAGGCAAAATGGCTGATTGAGACAATTTATTTGTGCTGGAGAAGCATCAGTCTTGAACAGAGATTGGAAGGCCTGAAAAAAAAAAATGGAAAAATTGGGGGGGGACGGGGACAGTTTTTCTCTGTTTTTTTCTGTTTGGTTTTTTCCCCCATTTTTTCCCCAAAAAGCTATTTGGAAAAAAAACCAAGGAAAAACAGGAAAAAAATGAAAAAAAACAAAAAACCTGTTTTTATTTATTTATTTATTTATTTATTTATTTATTTATTTGATTTGTCAATTGTTTACAAGATAATAAGTACAAGTGTATACATAGTTGAGTATATGAAATGGGTACATATAAGAAAAATAAAAGAATAAGAGAAACAATAGGACAGGGACGGTAGGCACGTTGGTGCGCTTATGCACGTCCCCTACAGACCTCTTAGGAAAGGGGTGAGGTCAATAGTAGACAGTCTAAGGTTAAAGTTTTTGGGGTTTGGGGAAGAGACTACAGAGTCGGTGAGAGTATTCCAGACATTGACCACTCTATTGCTGAAGTCGTATTTCCTGCAGTCAAGTTTGGTGCGGTTTACTTTGAGTTTGTATCTGTTGTGTGCTCTTGTGTTGTTATGGTTAAAGCTGAAGTATTCATTGACAGGTAGGACATTGCAATGTATGATTTTATATACCATGCTTAAGTCGGACCGAAGACGGCGTAATTCGAGGTTTTCTAGTTTTAGAATTTCGAGTCTGGTGGCATAAGGTATTCTACAACGGGTAGAAGAGTGGAGAACTCTTCTTGTGAAATACTTCTGGACTTTCTCAATTGTGTTAATATCACATACGTGATAAGGATTCCAGACTGATGAACTGTATTCGAGTATTGGTCTAGCAAATGTTTTGTATGCTCTGGTTAGTAGTGAGATATTACCAGAGAAAAGCAACGTAGGATTAGGTTAACAACTCTTAATGCCTTTTTGGCTATGTAGTTGCAGTGAGCTCTAGCACTTAGATCATTAGAGGTGAGTATTCCCAGGTCCTTTACAGAGCTTGGGTCATCAACAAGATCTTGACTATTCAGCTTGTATTTTATTTTCTGATTTTTTTACCAATATGTAAGACAGAGCATTTATTTGTTGAGATTTGAGTTGCCATATGTTAGACCATTCAGATACATAGTCTAGATCTTTTTGTAGGGTAGTAGTATTGTCTGTGGTATTGAACAGCTTTACATCATCAGCGAAGAGAACGCAATTGCTCTTGATATGATCACAAAGGTCGTTTATGTAGATTATGAAGAGAGTTGGTCCTAGAACACTGCCTTGGGGAACACCACTATTGACAGGTACTGGATTTGATAGGGCGTTCCCAATTTTTACCATTTGTTGTCTGTTTGACAGGAATGCTTCTATCCAGTTATTCAGTTGTCCAGAGATACCATAAGATTTTATTTTTAGGAGTAGTTTGTCGTGTACCACTGAATCAAAGGCTTTGCAGAAGTCTATGTAGATTGCGTCTATTGCTTTGCCCTGGTCGAGTTGTGTAGTCCATATGTTTTTGCAGTGTAAGAGTTGCAGATTACAGGATAGTTTTTTTCTGAAACCAAATTGTTTATTGGAGAGTAGGTTGTTTGTCTCTAAATGGAGGATGATGGATTGGTTAATAATTGATTCCATGACTTTACAGGTGACGCAGCATAAGGAGATTGGTCTGTAATTTTCAACTAGGCTTGGGTCTCCCTTTTTGAAGATGGGGATGACTGTGGCTTGTAACCATAGGTTGGGCAATGAGCTGGTTCTGAAAGATTTTTCAAAGATTATGCTTAGAGGTTTGGCTATGGCAGCGGATAGTTTTCTTAAGAAGTAGGCACATATTCCATCCGGTCCAATAGATAGAGATGGTTTTAGGTTGCGTAGTGCTTTTTCAACGTTGTCTACTGTAAAATCGATATGTATTAGATCATTATTGTTATCTGTGGTACGGCTAGGAAACATTGGGCATGATCCATTACTGTTTACAAACACTGAGCCGAAGAATGTGTTAAAGATGTTGGCTTTAATGGTGTCGTCGCTGCAGTCTTTACCATCAGGTCCTATCAAGGGAGGGATGGACCTTGAGTCTTTTAGTTTGTTGTTTACAAAATTGTAAAAAGCACGGGTGGAATTGGTGCTTAGAAGGTTTTCCTCTTGTTTAATGTGGTAATTGGTGCATTCGGTCTTTATCTGGTGGCATAAATTTTTGTATCTGTTTTTGAAATTAGCAACGTGACTAGATTTGTTTTTCCGCCAGAGTGATCTCTTTTTGGATTGAAGTTTCCTTATTGATATGGGTAATCTGCTTTTTGTTTTGTTTTTGGAGTTGTTGTTGGAACATATAGTTTGATGACTCTTTTGACTTCAAGTAAAAATATGTTGTAATGGTCTTCAACAGTATTGCATCCAGTGAATAGAGATTGCCAATCTAGGGATGAGAGATCGTTATCTATAAGATCATAGTTGCCTTTTTGAAGTTACAACTAGGGATGACAACATTGTGGTGATTTTTGTGTGGACGTATGTTGAGGCAAAAGTCAATCATATTGTGGTCACTACTGGAAAAGGGTTCTTTGGTTTGTATTCGTAAATTAAATTCAAACTATTGCAGAAGATGAGATCGAGGCAGTTGTTCAGTCTAGTGTTGTTGGTTACTAGTTGTTCAAGACCTAGATTTGTAATAGCATTGTAGAAGGTTGTGTGTATGATTTCAGTTGTACAATTATTTAGGGTCCAGTCAATATGAGGTAGATTGAAATCTCCAAGAAAGATAAAAGGGTATGGGCAGGATGTAGCCCATGTTAGTAGTGAATTTAGCTTGTTTACATGTTCGATGTCATAATCAGGTGCTCTGTAACATAGTAAGAATCGAATTGTGATATTTAAGGATAGTTCACAGATGATGGTTTCAGGAAGGGCAAGCTCCTGGGTAACTTGGATATTTTTTAGATGTAAGGATTTTTATAGAATATAGCAACACCACCTCCTCGACGATTTTCACGATCTGATCGGTAAACATGATAGTCTCTTACTATGGTAATGGAGTCGGGAGAGATGCATTGAGCCATGTTTCACAGACAAATATAATGTCGAAGTTAGCCATATTTAAGAGGATGAGAAATTCAGGTATTTTATTCACGAGGCTTCTTGCATTGAGTAGTTTGCATTTAAGTCCGGCAGCAGTTGGGATTGAGGTAGTTGGGGCGTGCGTGCCTAGTCTTGGGTGATGGTGGGTGGTGGGTAGTTTTGGGTGATGGTGGGTGGTGGTAGGTGGTTGAGGTAGGGTGGTGGTTGAGGGTAGAAGTTGGGTATTGGGTTGCGTGTCTTACTTTTGATACAGTCAGCATGGTAGTCAATGTACAGGTCCTTCTCTCCATTGTCTAGACGGGTTTTGAGTTCGATGCGGAGTGCACGGGAGCGGGCACGTTGCTGTATGGTTAAGTCAATTTTTCCATGTTTTTTTCCAGGCCATTCCATCTCTAGTCCTGAAGCATTCAAACAAGGTATGAGACATTGTGGGGAATGCTAAGATATTTAAATTTAGTAATTGGAGCAGTGGGGTTGTGGAGTGAAGCAGAACACACAGTTATGCAATGCAACCTCAGGTTGCGAATGCTCCTGTTCGCAACCAAATCGGACAAAAAATCCACCCAATTTTTGAATCAAGTCACAATTCAAAAATCAGGTGCTGAACAAAATCAGCATGGAAAGATTCCCTTTCTGCACCAATTTCCTCTTTGGTGCTATTTTTTTTACTATGCGCATGCACAGTGGGCTGTGCTTCCAGACATAACCAAATCAGGTTGCGACTGGAGTCCAGGAATGGATTACAGTCACAACCTGAGGCTCCACTGTAGTTGATTGGTTGGAAAGTGCTGGCTCCTGGGTGAGGCAATCTGTGCTGTGATTGGTTGCTATGGGTGTGGAGGGGGAGTTTCCCTTTTTCCCCACCTTTTTCTTCTGTAGGCTGTCTAGGCTCTGTAATTTACTCATGATGTTCCTGTTTGCCCAACTATCTCATTTGCTGTAAATATAGATTTAAAATATATTAATTTATATAAAAGTACAAGTTGGTGTCAGCATCTCTGACTTCATTTGGACACCTGATGAGTAATTCCTTGATAGAGAAATTGTATGAGGATGACACCTGTAATATGGAAGCCATACTAGGTGCTTCTCTGCCTCTTCTGCAGATTGGGCATTTCAAATGCATTTGTGACATTTCTTTCTTAGCTTGTCAAATACAGTGCTTTCCGACCACATTCAGATTTTCCAGTTAAGAATTATGTTTCAAGAAGACTGCAATTTGTTTATTACTTCAGACATTCTATATTATGAGGAGAATTTCTAATGTGAGCAATGTTCTCTTTAAAATTCAAGTGTCTTTGGTTCTTTTGCCCAGTCTCACATTTTTAATTACTCATTTATTTATGCATATTCTTGTCAGCAGTTCACAACATTTTTTCCCCCTTTAAGGTCTTTATAAGACTGCCCAGGACTAACTCCTCCTGTCCCATCTTTTTTAGTCTGCTGCCTTTTCTTTCAGCTGATTTTAAGCACCATAAGTCTATTATATTCTTCAAGCTTTTCTGCCTTTTTAGGTGCTCATCAGATGATCTGATTCTTATTTGATTACTAGCTTTTAGCCCATTCCTCTTTTAGTTTGTATTGGTGCTTAATATTACACCCAGTCTAAGTAACAATGTTGAGGAAATATTACTGTATGCCTTGCCACAATTTCCTATTTAACCTTTTCAAGTTCTTGATTCCACATTATCTTCTGCAATTAACTGCTATGACCTGATTTTCCATCATTTAGCTTCCCTGTATCATCAAATCATTTATCACTTAAATATGTATCAGTTTAATCATAGCCAACCCAAAGTTTCACTTCTCTCACAGAAAAGAAACTGCTGTTCAACTTTTTTTTTTAGTAGTCATATGTTTATATTTACATTTAGATTTCTAATTATGAATAGAAATCTAACTATATTCAATGATGCATTACAATCACAATGCAACGAACAGTTTTGGAAAGAAGTGGGGAAAATAAGTCTATTGGCCATATATAAGATTTTGTTTCCAATCCTCTAACTTCATTGGTTTTAATATCTATGTATACCATGATTCTGAAAACAAGATTCTATATCATAACAAAGGTGACAATAATTACAACTAGTTATTCTCATCTATGGCAATAGAAATAGAATTCATATTTTGTATTTTGAATATATGCTTGCATTGTATACATAATTTAAATGTATGCAAGAATACGTCTCACATCAATTCACATGGCAGACAGCTGAACATATACTATAGCAGAAACTTGTTTTAAAGAAGAAACAGGTGAAAATGTTATAAGGTAGAATTTGTTAAAATTCTTCATTCTGGGTAATTCCATAAACCAATCCCAGACTTGTAAAATCTTTCATTTTCTGGCACCAATAATCTGCAATAATATCTGCACAATTTAATGTTCCACAAATCAATATTAGCCTCTCAGCTTGCATTCCCCCATCACTGTTATGTTCTATAGTTAGTGGCATGGACCAAGAACTCAGAATCAGTATTTAAATCAACAAAACTGGCAAAAGAGAAGAGTCAATAAAGAACAAGTTTTTCCTGTTGTAAAACTTTGTTGTGTTGCTCTGCTATAGCTTCCATAGGCATTTGCCAAACAATGGATCCTCATTTGTGATTTTTTAATTCATTGCCTATTCAATATCTGTTTCCTCTGAGGTCATACTGTAGTAGTACACAGCCAGACTTACTGATCTCAAATTTTAAGCAGACTAGTTAGTAGTTTTTAAAAGTTTTTTAAAAAGCGTAATCTACACACACACCCCATTCTCCCCCCTCAGAAGTGGACAATAACAATTTAATTTTCTGGATTGAGAGACTCTTCTCACAGTTGCTCATTCCTTATTTCTTGCTTGGACTATTGAAATGTGCTTTATATAGAGGTACCTTTGAAGATATTCAGAAGCACCATGTTTGACCTCAACTGTTCTAAGAGTTCCTCTAACTGAATTTCATCTGATATTCCATTCACTTGTGACACTCAGCTCCTGAGTAAACAAAGAGGCCGATTTAGCTCTTTCTGTGTGTGAGAGAGAAAGATATTTAACAAGCAGCTTTTCTTGGTATTCAGTAATCAGCTAAGATTTCAGAAATAATTCTGACAGATGAAATAGGGATCTTTTGACTATTCATAGTGGACAGAAATGAGAGTGCCCTGTCAGGTAACTAAGTCTTGTTAACTAATCTTCCATTCTTGCTGAAGTTTGTAGTGGCATCCAATCTCAAACTGCCCACGGAGCAATCTATCCCTGACTGCAGATTCTCTACTTCTCCACTTTCAGAGCACCTATCTCTATCTGAATAAGAAATCAGATCTAGCATGTGTTCAGTTGTATTTATGATGACATATGTCAGTCATGGATGACATCATAACCTGAAATATTCCTCAATGAACAACTTTAGTGTGGGCATTGAAATATCCAGGTGGACAAGCCTAAGGAATCCAGTGTCACAATTGTTGAGTACCCCAGCTAGCTGAAGGATAGAAATTGTAAGGTAAAGGAATGGACAATACACAACATTATTCCGGCCATCACAGGAAGATTGTACAGTGATCTAGATTCAAGGCGGAAATGGTGGTTTGGAGCACTTATGACCAAACATAAAACACATGTTGACAATTCCTTAAAACGCCCATTTTTCTAGACTCAAACATTTTAAGCATTTGCTAGTTGATATTATGTGTTTGTCTTGCATATTCTGACTAACATTTCACACTGAATCCAGATCCCAAATTATCAGCATTCATTCAAAATTGAAAAATGAAATATCCAGATAGAGAGATGGATTTCCTAGAGACTAGGGCAACTCTGTTTTCCTATTCTATAATCCCAGTTTGCTTTCCCACATGAATGTATGCTAAATACTGCTCTGAGTGATGGACTTCTCACTCTTCTCTCAAATCCTAGATAAGTATTTTATAAACAATTAATTAATTGGGCATTGGCCTTCGAGTCACCTTCAACTTGCAGCCTTTTTAATATAGAGCCACTGAATCTTCCTACCATATTTGTTCCTGCAGACATCAATTCAAAGATTACTCTCAAGCAGTTTTTAAAATATTTTTGTTTATTGTTATTTTCTCTGTTACACATTTCTCCATCCCTCTGAAGGGAACCATCCCTCTGGTTGCCCACATTCCCAATCTGAACAAACCCAACATAAGGAATATTATACCTTATTTTGGGAAATATAGGAAGCCAAGGAGGTTGTAAGCCACTGGAAAGATTACAATATGATGAAATGATGTAGAGGATACTAACATTCACCATTTGGTCACCTAGGACTTAAGAACTGTTATGAATTCCAATAGGGAGAATTTCACTGAAATGCCCTTCCCTGCTCTAAGAAATACAAAAGCAACACTTCTTGCATCAAAGTAAGTTAAAACTGTTCAGAGAACTGAATTAGCAATAGTGTTATTTTTAATAGAAAATTTAAACTTAGTTGACAAAAAAATAAGCAATGACTTCAAGTAGAACAATTAGCAGACAGTAGTATTGTCTAAGAAGAGGAAAGAAAGAAAAGACAGTAGTTCATCAGATATATTTTGTTTGCCAGATTGACTCAGCTGAGAAAAGCAGTGTTGAAACATATTTCATGATGCATAAAGAAAGTGATATGACCCAGCAAATAAATATCACAGAGCTATGATACTTAAATGTTGCTTGAGAAGTAAGATAATGCAGCCGGGTATCCATATGTACAATGCATTGGGCCAAGTGCTTTCATGCAATTCATGTTATTTTCAGCAGTATAATATTGAAACATTATGTATTGAAAGATACAAACTATACAATACAATTTAATTTTTAAAGCTACAATACTTACTTCAACTACATCTGTATTACATACTTTATATATGATAAAAATTAATTTTATTGATATGGCATAGGATCAGTTGCATCCTTCACTGAAGGAAATTGCCCAAAAGGTTACAAGTTATAAAAGGTTAATCCGATGTAATGATACTAGGTGATAAGGATTATTCTATAAAATTACAATAATTCTAGTTCTAACTGCAAATTGTGCCATTGAAACTCTTCTAGATACAATTACTTTCTATCCACGTTTCAGGATATGTGTGGGAGAGAATATTCCACCCTGCCACATACCTGCATCTTAAATTAGCAGAACATAGGTAAAACTTTGCTATTATGTTTATATACTAGTGTCTTAGCATTAAAAAATGATCAGATCTTGTAAACTCAATATTCTATTTTTCAGCTGGCCAACAGAAATTATCATCATACTGTGCTGTATGTATAGACACACCTAATGTGTAATAGGTATAGATAGACCTGATCTAGAAAGACAAATGATATTTTCTCATATCAATAACATCTTAAGAGGGTGGTTCCTATTTGCAATTTTTCTTCCTTTACCTTCTATATTTCATCCATTCTTTTCTTGCATTTTGTCCTTTTGGTCAGTAATTCCTATTTCACTTGTTGTGGGTAAAGGCAAAGAAGTGCCCAGTTTATGAATTCCAGTGGCAAATAAGTTTGTAAAAATAAATAAATTAAAATATCTCAACTGCTATTTATTGTGGGAAGAATAAATCTAATTTATGGTCAATGTGGATTTACTTTGGAAATTTAATGAAACTAACAGCTGTCTTCAGAATCCTATACTTTCTGAATGTTTCCATTGCTACATCTGGTACTACTTGAGTAATTTTTTGCTTTGTTACTAAGTTGCATGCTACTTATTGATTTATAACTTTGGCCACTTCTCTCATTCTCATTCTTTTAAACTTGCTCTCAGGCATTATCTCAATGTGTGAACAAGATCAAAGTGCCAAGTATACACAGAGACATTCAAGAATTAGAAGAGGGAAACTTCCTCTTATAACAGAGACACCTCAAAGTAGATTGGTGGAACAGATAAAAGGATCAAAGACAAAGGTGTCACCTCAAGTCAGATTAAACCTGACACTACAAGTACTCTTTGTTTAGTGACTTCCTCACACAGTAAATATTCACAATCATTACTGTAATTAAAAAGTAACTGTGCAACCAATCCTCACATTTGTAACCTTCATAATTCCATAAAACAAAGGAAAGCTAAACTAAGATAATAAGTTCAGTTGTGGTTTCACTTAATAATTGCTTTGCTTAACAACCAATTGCCAGTCTCAAATGTAGTTGATAAATAAGGACTATCTTTAAACTGCTCATTCCATACTCTTCTGAATTTAAAATGTTATTTTACCATTTTAATTGGAATCAGTGTTGGAAGAAGAGAAGTAATCCTTCTGCTATGAACCCAGTAAAAAACCATCTATATTCTGCTGTTAAGGTACTATTAGCACTTGGAAAAGTGCATTTCTTTTAAAGCAATGGGAACAATTCTAAAGTGAATGATAATTTAATGTGGCACAAATGTGATTTATGGCTGAGAATGAAAAGATTAATCTTTTCCTATCGTGCTGGAAATCTGATTGTTTAATTTTTTCATGTATACTCACAATTAAAAATAAATCGCTGATAACTTACAATGCACACATACACTTAAAATGAGAAGTGACTAAAATAGGACTTAAGTTTTAGAGTCATATCTAATGGAAGTACTTTGAAGTTCTGTTATATTTCTTCCTAAATTCTCTTTCCATATTCTAAATATGCTTGTTTACTCTTAATAGATGTCTTAGGACAAAGATAAGCATTTGGCAGTTTTGGGAGAGCATCGCAGCCCCTTTTCTGACTCTTAAAACCTTCTCTAACCACAATCACTGAAAATTAATAACACAATTTCCTGCTCTATGGATCAAAATATAAGGTATCCTATTTGATTAAGATCCATTGTCAGTCAATCCACAGAAAACTTGTATCCCACTTTACAATTGTACAGAATAGTCATAGGTACTTTCCCAATTTCTAGTGAGAACAATTCTTATTTATCAAGGTAGCAATTTTGTTTTCTTGGCTTTTACATATTTGTTATTTACTGCAGATGTGACCTTTTATAGGAATAGCCAACAGGCGCTAGATTAACAACACACAATAACATATTTATTTGGCATAACACTACAGACAATGCTGGCAACTTTTAGCAATTTTGAATGTCCCAGGAGAAGACAGGAGGCATTGGTCTGTGTCTTCTTCATTTCTATTCACAATTTTACTGCATTGTCAATTGCTTTATAATGTAGAATGGAAAAGGAGAAGTATTTCATATCTGCACAAAACTACACAAAGTAACAATTTCCTGCAAAAGAATAATCTAATTTTTACCTGGTGCTTAAGAATTATATCAGCAGCAAGAACAACCACAAAGAAATTAAAATAAATAAAGCAAAGGAAATATTCAGTTGTCTTTAAAAGGAATATATCAAGTAAATCATAGATTTCTTAAGTAGTCTATCTAGGTGTTTAATATTTATATATGGAGATGTATGATAGTAACTTTCTTCCCTAGGTTTGACTGATGGTAGAAGAATTTATTCAGCCACTGAAATTATATTCAGAATAGTATTCAAAGTTATCCTCTAATCATTAGAAACCAGAGCTCAGCAATTGTAGACACACTGTGCAACAGGAATTGATAGCTGTAATGGTTATCTACACATAGAAACATGAAAAAAACATGTCTGTTTCTCAGTTCCTGTTTTCCACTAACTTTGGACAGAAGTTAATTTTACAATGCCAGAGTCCTCTTTTATCTCCATGGTAAGCTCTTGGTATTTACAAATCCTAATGATTCTTCTCTTATTCTGTCCTTCAATCAGTGCTCACATTGTATTTTATATTATTTCATGTTTTCTTCACATGTAGCTCATTTCAAAATATCTTGCTGAAGTAGTTTGATTTTCCATTTTACATGGTCACTAGATTTTATACAAATTGGATAGTTCTACATTTAGTGATAGGAAATGAGAAGAAAGAATGGGACATGTCATGTTCAAAACCAGATCTAGGTTTGGGTGTGCATTCAAGCAGACATAGGAAACTGAGAAGACGAGGAAAGTATGCTTTTCTGAATATAAATAAGGATATACTATTATATTTATAGTTCTTTTAACAGAGCTCTTTCGCATTAAATCATAGAGAAAATTCTAATAAATAGAAAAATGTATAATTATTTCAGTATTCTGGTTAGTTCTTCTATGCAACCATCTGGGCTAGAATTATCTCCATTTTTGAATCCTCCAAAATATGATAGTAAGACAAACACTGCAGTGAAGAAATTAATTTGTTTGTAAGAAGATCACAATCAAACATGCTTGCTTCTTTTGGCCAATAGATGCCAAGCAAATAGTGTCTGCAGAAGAATGCCTAGATCAAAAAACACCCATTTTTGCTGACATCCAAACTGCCAATTTTAAGTGATGGAGCTACAGTTTTTGTTTTTCTTGCTCTGCAATTTGAAGACTGGGTCTTGCTATTTACACTTCTGCTGCAAATCGACCTTTGTTGCAAAAATGAGTTCTAAGAACTTTATAGAAGTGGGAGTGAGGGAGAAGACATGCAGATGGCCAAAGCTGGAAATGTATGCCCCATCTGCTTCTTTTCATGATGTCCTGATCTCTAGTTCATTTGATATATTCAGTAGTGTCAGACAAACAAACTACTGTTAAAAAATATAAAAGCAGCCTCCTTTTTTATTTTTTAAACTATTTGGAATAATAAAATATGGGCTATGCTTTATGAACCAGCTCCACAGCTTAGGTGCTGTTGAAATCCATCCTGTATTGTATGTGTATTCTGTGGTAGTGACTGCAGAAACGCCTCCGAGGATATTTTCCAGACAAAAGAGACAGGGACATGGACATTTGGTAATGAAATAGAAAGGGTTTTTTTTAAAGGGTGAAATCAATATTACCTTTGTTTGTAAATCTACTGTTAATACAAGTTTTGGTGCAAAAAATATCAATGTATTCTGTTCTGTAAATCTCCAAAAGAATATAAATGCGGGATGGAAACACTATTTTCATCGGAAAATGCAAATTTTGCATTCAGCAAACTTTGGGATAGAAATTGTAATTCACTAATATTTCCCTGGGCTCCTGTTCACTGTATCCATCATACAATCATAAAGTTGGAAGGGATCTTGGAGTTGTTCTAGTGCAAGCCCGTTCTCATGGCAGGAGACCTTATACTATCCTGGACAAATTGTTGTATTATCTTTTCTTGAATACCTCTAGCAATCGTACACCCACAGGTTCAGGAGGCAAGCTGTTCCATTGGTTAATTGTTCTCTTGGTCAGGAAGTTTCTCCTTAGTTTCAGGCTGGATCTCTCTTTAACAAGCTTCTATCTGTTATTTCTTGTCTTACCCTCAAAGGTGCTTTTTCAAGAGGCAACTGGACTTTCTGGTTTTTCTTTGAATATATTTTGCTTCTCGTCCAAGAAGCTTCTTCAGCTCATGAAACATCTTCAAAGAAAAACCAGAAAGTCCAGTTGCCTCTTGAAAAAGCACCTTTGGGACAACCATGACCTGGATGACTGAGAATCTCCATAGACATCTACTTTCAAGAGCTTTGGAATATTGCAAGTTCCTCCATTTAAATAAAATGTGGTTTTAAACAAAATTGTGCCAATACTTGTTTTTTAACATTTGATCTAGAGGTGGCCATAGGATGTTGCCATTTTTGACCCAATGATGACACGAACTTCATGGCATAGGGTTGTTGTTGTTGTTGTTTTTTGGGGGGGGGTTATGCATATATTGTTGTAGTATTAATAGAAAATTGGTAGAATTTGTATCATGGTTCTTCAGTGTTGCTGTATCAGTTTGATCTCTCCCACAAGTGTTGCTGGTTTGACCTTCATTCTTTAATAAAGTCTTATCCATTTTTATTACTGCTAGAAATTATCTATTTTCAGATGCTTTTTACATTTTAGAGTTTTGCTATAAATGCTATAGTTAAAATGGCAAATAAACTATAATTTCTTGAGATTGTATACAGGTAGTCCTCAAGTTACAGCCACAGTTGGGATCAAAATTTCCATTGGTAAGCAAGGTGGTTGCTAAGTGAGTCATGCCCAATTTTATGACCCTTTTGCCATGGTTGTTAAGTGAATCAATGCAGTGATTATGGGAATCATGCAGTTATTAAGCAAATCCAGCTTCCCCCATTGTCTTTGCTTGTTGGAGGCCAGTTGGGAGAGTCTAAAATAGTGATCACATGACTCTGCAGCTGTCATAAATTACCTGCTGGTTGCCAAATAACCAAAAAGGCAACTCTGGGCAGTGTACAATAATAGATCAAACAAAAATATATGAAAACAGCAAATACTGAGAGCCAGATTGATTTAGTATTTAGGGCATCAGCTAGAAACAAGGAGAGTTCTAGTCCTACCTTGGGCATGAAAACAACTGCATGGCCTTGAGCCAGTCACTTTCTCTCAGCCCTAGGAAGGAGGCAATGGCAAACCACTTCTGAAAATCCTTGCCAAGGAAACTTCAGGGATTTGTCCAGGCAGTCTCCCAAAATCAGACAAAATTGAACAGAAGAAAGAAGAAAACATTACAAGCTAAGATATGATAACCATTGCTAAACGGTAACTATTTTAACCCTCTCTTCTGAAATGCACTTGGTTCAAATACATTGTGTTGTGAATTAAAGAAATGTAATTAATAAAGATTCATTTGCATAGCAGGATCGTAATCCTGCACTTCCTATTGGCCCATATAATGGCAAGTTATGATTGGTTCATTCCGAGCAATCTGATTGGCTGTTAGCGGGCCGAGTCCCATTGGACGAGGTTCAAACCCTATAACAACATTCATTGGTCATCCGGATGGCAGTTCACTCTATAAAAGGGTGGCTGCTAACCGGGGGTTTTTGTCTCTGTTATCATGCTTTAAATAAAGAGCTGAAGTTCACAAGAAGCAGTTTCGTCTCCGTTTCTACGCCCATGCCTCATATATAACACTGGCGACGAGGATGGGATGCGGAGACAATAGAGCTGGCTAAACCCTACAGAGCACCAACCGAAGCATGTGGCTGAGAGCGCACCTACATTGGCAGGATGTCAAGCGGTGCTATACCACCCGCTCCTTTTGACCCAGAAAAAGAAGACTGGGAGTCGTATATGGATCGTTTTCAGATATTCTTGGAAACCAACAATTTAGAGGACGTTTCCACCAGCAAGAAAAGAGCAGTGTTTCTGACTCACTGCGGGCCTGCCGTATTCTGGGTGGTTAAAGCACTTGCAAAACCGGCTGAAGTAAAAGAAATGGATTGGGACACCCTCGCACCTCTCCTGCGGGCTCATTATGCATCCGCTACATCAACACCGGCCCGAAGACGCGAATATTACCAGAGGGACCAACAGAAAAACCGGAGCTGCATAATTCCGGGATTAGATGCACCACACGGGCGCAGAAGGCCTATGGAGAAAGGCAACATCAGCTTTCCAGAGGCCGTCACCTATGCTACTGCAGCAGAAGAAACCAGGAAGTCGGCTGCTCGAAGGCGCCGCAACCATGCACCGCTTCGTCGACTCACCCATGACACTTCACATGGTTTAGAGAAGTTATCGGCAGCAGCCCATCACAAGAATCGCAAGCCAGAAAGTGATGAAGAAGAAGTCATGAGGATTCTGGGCAATCAAAGTCCACGAACTCTAAGGACTCTGCACAAATGCACAAGTTGTGGAGCCACCCATAAAAGACTCAACTGCAAATTCCGCTATGCACTCTGCCACGCCTGTGGGGAGAGAGGCCACATCGCATGGGCCTGCAGAAGCAAGAGAGAGTCCAACCCGAACCGAAGGGAGAGCAACCTCCAACAACCCACAAGAAACGTTCTTGTAAATCGGCATCACTTGGGTAACCAAGAGAACAACCACTCCTACAGAAACAGGGCACTGGCCCTTCAAGCAAAACGGGAAGAGGCACACCAAACGACAACCATCGGCCACGCTTCGCTACTAGACGCACAGAAAATCCGAGTGAGAGTCGCCATCGAAAACCAACCTTGCCAAATGGAAGTTGATTCGGGGTCGTCTCTCTCGATGGTTTCCTGGAAAACCCTCAAACAACTCATCCCTGCCATCCGTCGTCAGGATCTCAGCACCCAGAAGATCATCCTCAAGGATTACCAGGGGAACACGATTCCAGTCACTGGCTTGACTCAAGTCCAAGTAACTTTCAAAAATCGAAGTGCAGCAAAAACTTCCAGTTTGTTGGCTTCGGCAGCGGCAGGGATTCGTGATCCTGCGCGATCCCTGTTGCGCTAGCCGTCTTGGTGCCTCCGATCCGGATGGGTTTTGAGGCTAAGGTTGCCCCGTAGAGGCAGCCGAAGATAGGAGGGATCCGGACAGGGGGTTGGGGTTTTCGCAGACCCCTTCCCCACCCGGCTTAACCCTGTTTTCTCAAGGCGGTGGAGCGGCGGTCAGCAATGGCCGCCACAAAGAAGCTGACAGCTGGACAAGATTGTGCTGGAGGAAGAAGGAGAAAGTTCTGAAGCGAAAGTTTTTTGGCTGAACTGGGACTATAAGATACAAGTATTATCCTGAAAATCCTGATTTTTTGAAAGATACTTTGTTTCCAGAAGAGATTTACAAGCGGCGAGTGAAAGTGCTTAAAGAGAAAGTTTACTCTCCTTCCACATGGATTTAACAAATGGATATTGAAAATCCTGCTATTTTACAGAAGGTAAAAATTTAAAGCTTTCTGTTATAAGTGGGAAGGGAGATGACAAAAGGAAAATTTTTATTAAGATTTTGTTGGAGGAGATGCCTGGAAGATTTTGAGATTGGAAGTTAATTGCAATAAGACTTTAAAATACAGATTGGATTTTTTTTTTCCCTTGCCAATTGATATTACCCCAGGAAGAAAAAGTGTGAAGAACTTTGTGCTCTGTTTGGATTGTTTGATGACTTTGGGATTTTGGGGAATTGTTTCAAGCTTTGAATTATCTTGGTTGTTTTAAGAAGAAGAAGAAGAAGAGAAAAAAGAAGAAGAAAAGGTTTATAATGGCTTTATCTGTTGATGAACTGAGAGAGGAATATGGTAAAATAAAAAAAGAAGGTAAAGACGGTGTGAGAGGAATTTTCGCTTTTTAGAAATGGCGCTTGCCACTTATCAACAAACACAGCAATTAATGGAGGAAGAAGAAAGAAGAAGAAGAAGAAGAAGAAGAAGAAGAAGAAGAAAGAAGAAGAAGAAGAAGAAGAAGAAGAAGAAGAAGAAGAAGAAGAAGAAGAAGAAGAAGAAGAAGAAGAAGAAGAAGAAGAAGAAGAAGAAGCCATCTTTAACGAGTTTACAAAGTTGATTAAAAAGGACATAAGACTTAAAAAAAACATCCAAGAAAGAGAAAAATAAGATGCAAAATCAATACAATGTTAGAAAGCAAAAGAAAAGAGAAATACAACAGAGAGGGGAAGCTAAGGGGGGTAAAAAGACCAGATGGGATAAGATAGGAAGGAAGAAGTGGGGGGGAAAGCCACAAAGGTATGAAACAAGATGTGGAAAAGAAATCTTTTTTTAGGGATAATGGGTAATGCATAATTTTGTTCCAAAATGTTTCTGCAAGGTACATGATAGTATTGTAGTATTTGTATTAGAAATAGAAAATTAGAATTTTATAAGATTTAAGTAAAGATTAAAACATTAAAGGTTTAATAATGATAGATTTTAAGATTTAATAAAATATTAAAAGGAAGGTTAAAGTACTTAGTTTAAGTATAGAGTTTAATTGACTATTGTGTGGATGTGTGTATGAACTTATTATTATGATATTTGTTTTTGAGATAGATAATTGGAATGCTATGAGATTTAATGTTTAATTATATATTTAATTACTTTATGGATTTACTATTTTAGTAAGTAGAATGTACTAAGCAGAATTAGATAGGGAACTAGGTGTTACCTTAAATGTTAATTTAGGGGAGCGATGGAAAGGCATCATACTTCGATTAGTGATTTCAGGAGAAAAAATTTTTTTTTCTAATATGAATGAGATAAATGGATAATTGGAAAAGAATGGACAAAAGATACAAATATAATGATTTAAATTAAGATGAAATAAATAAAATAGAATTAAGAAGAGTGGAAAGCGGGGAGAAGTTATAATGAAGATATAGAAGGGTAATAAGATAGGTAATGGCATATAAGTTGAACATGAATTTAATTGAAGTCCATACAAAGAGAGGTAATCCGGGGCCAAGCTACTTTTTAAAAAGAAGTTTTATGTTTTTGTGTTTTGTGTGTGTATGTTTGATTGAGATTTAATAAAACCTTGGGAGAAAGCGAGAAGAATATTTGTAAACAAAGCAGAGGGAAATATGAATATGATGAGTATAAAATGGATAAATATAGAAGAAATGTAATTGAATAAGAGCAAAGAGAAATAATGAGAAATTTGCTAAAAAATATTTAAGTGGAAATGGGATATATTAGAATTATATTGTATAAAATAATGTTTTATCTGCCTTGTAAAAATTTATAATGGAAAGAGGTTTAATGTCTTTAATGTCTAATGATGCTTTGTTTGTCTTTAAAATTAATAAAATTTGTTTCAAAAAAAAAAAATCGAAGTGCAGCACTTCCATTGACTGTCGTCGATGGTAACCGTCCCAGCTTGCTAGGCCTACAATGGTTCGCCCCACTAGGGATTGAATTAGCCGGCATTCATCATGCCGAGAGCAACGATTGGGAAGAGGGCATCATCCAAGAATTCCAGGATGTGTTTTCGGACAACTTAGGCAAGTACAAGGAGACCCCTATATCATTTAGCCTCAATCCAGAAGTAGCCCCTATCCGCCTTAAGCCTTGTCGAGTTCCGTTCGCCCTTAAACCCAAGATCGACGAGCAACTTGATAAGTTAATAGCCCAAGGGGTGTTGGAACCTATTGACCATGCCCGTTGGGAAACCCCAATCGTAACTCCCATCAAACCGGATGGGTCAATTAGGATTTGTGGAGATTACCGCGCCACCCTGAACCACGCACTCCAACAGAGCGCTTATCTGGTGCCTGTGGTTCAACATCTTCTCCACTCCCTGGGCGGCGGGAAGATCTTTGCAAAGTTGGACTTAGCGCAAGCGTATCAACAACTACCCGTTGATACGGAAACCGCAGAGGCACAGACTATCGTTACACACCGAGGTGCCTTTAAATGCAACAGACTCCAGTTTGTAGTGAGTGTAGCCCCAGGGATATTTCAGAGTCTAATGGAGAGACTTTTGCAAGGCATAAAAGGGGTTGTGCCGTATTTTGATGACGTTTTAATTGCTGCCCCTAATAGAGAAGAGCTCGAACGGCGTCTCAGACTGGTCCTGCATAGATTCAAAGACGCCGGCCTTAAGGTGAAAAAAAATAAGTGTCAACTGTGTACTGAGCGGGTGGAGTTTCTTGGGTATCTCCTCGATAAACAAGGGATTCACCCCACCGAGACCAAACTCAGAGCAATTAAAAACGCCCCAAGACCTAAAAGTAAGGCTGATCTCCAGGCCTTCTTGGGACTCATTAATTTTTACAACATCTTCTTGCCTCACAAGGCAACAGTAGCCGAACCCTTACATCGACTTCTCGACAAGAAAGCTATTTGGGTTTGGGGTCACTAAGAGGAGCGCTCTTTCAGGAAGGTGAAAGACTTATTAACCTCCGACGCTGTGCTAATGCAGTACCTTGCCATTAAATATTACGTCCGCCGCATCACCGTTTGGGGTTGGAGCCATTTTGAGCCACGTGTTACCAAACGGGAATGAGGCTCCCATTGCGTACTTTTCCCGCACATTATCAAAGGCTGAACGAAACTATAGCCAACTTGACAAAGAGGCTCTTGCTATTGTATCGGCCGTGAAGCGATTTCACGAATATGTTTACGGGCGGCCCTTTACTCTAGTTACAGACCACAAGCCTTTACTCGGCATTTTAGCAGATGATAAACCAACGCCGCATATATTGTCGCCTAGAATGACCCGCTGGTCAGAATTCCTAGCAGCCTACAACTACGTACTGCAGCATCGCCCGGGGAAAGCCATTCCCCACGCTGACGCTTTGAGCCATTCCCCACTTCCGGAAACCGTCAGCGACCCAGCTCCAACCCTCACTACGCTGCAAATTGAAACTCTCAACTCGCTGCCACTAACGGCAAGGGATATCGCCGCCGACACAAAACGGGACCCTATCCTCGCAAGAGTTCTCAGTTGGGTCAAACGCGGGTGGCCAGCCGAAGAAACCCCCGCCACTTTTGCGCCGTTCAAACACCGGCAAACGGAACTATTTTCCCAGAAGGGCTGCATCCTATGGGGAGATAGAGTTGTCGTACCAGAGAGACTACAGCGGCTCGTGTTGCAAACCCTACACGAAGGACATCCGGGCATCATCCGCATGAAGGCTCTCGCTCGAAGCTACGCGTGGTGGCCAGGCATCGATAAACAAATTGAAGCCTGGGTAACCACATGTAGAAACTGCCAAGAAGTCAGCAACGCCCCACCGAGAGCAATTCCCACCGAATGGGAAACTCCTCGAGGCCCGTGGTCCCGCATCCACATTGATTTCGCGGGACCCACTAAAGGACACACTTTTCTCCTAACCGTGGATGCTTACTCCAACTGGCTCGAAATCCACAAGATGAAAAGCACAACTACTGACTCCGTTATTAAAAAACTAGATAGATTATTTGCAACACACGGGTTTCCGGACGTTCTAGTTTCCGACAACGGACCCCAGTTCACTGCTCTCACCTTCGAACAATACTTGGCGGACCGGGGCATCCGCCATGCCTTAACTTCGCCGGCTCACCCTGCGGCAAACGGTAGGGCAGAACAGATGGTCCAATTCGTTAAAAAGACACTACAAAAAATGGATCCGGGGGACATTGACGCTAGATTGAACAAAATACTCTTACTACAGCACATTACCCCCCACAGTGTCACCAACAAGACTCCAGCCGAACTTTTAATGGGGCGGAAGCTTCGCTCCCACCTCGACCGATTACACCCGTCGTATTCGCCAGAGAAACCTTGTGGATCCAGCGGAACATATTGCCAATTCAAGGTAGGTGACTTGGTCTATGCCAAAAACCTTTCCGGTGAACCGTTGTGGGTCCCAGCCACCGTAGTCTACCTCACTGGCCCTAGATCTTACTGCCTTAAGACGACAGACGGCAAGATATGGAAATGCCACATAGATCAACTTCGATCTCGTTTACAGCCCAATATCCGTGACCCCCCGGACTTCCAAACTCAGGGGGGAGGGAGTGCCGAGGGGGACGAGGGCCGTATAGACGACGACGTAATCGAGGACAGGCGGCCGCTAAACCGAGTACTCGCGCCACCTGAAGAGGGTCCGGGATCGGGGGCATCCTCCCCACAGAGGAACACCGTAGCGAAAACATGCCCGCCCAATCCAGGAATGGACTTAAGGGACCCTGATAGTATCGAAAACAGCACCGCGGAATCAACCCCGTGCGAAGACGAGCCTTGCGTTCCGCCGGAACCGAACTTTAAACAAAAACTGGTGGAACAGCGAAAATCGAATAGGCAGGTAAAACGACCTGCATACCTGCACGATTACATCACCACGGCCGTCAAACGGAACCCAGGGGGGAGGGGTGTTGTGAATTAAAGAAATGTAATTAATAAAGATTCATTTGCATAGCAGGATCGTAATCCTGCACTTCCTATTGGCCCATATAATGGCAAGTTATGATTGGTTCATTCCGAGCAATCTGATTGGCTGTTAGCGGGCCGAGTCCCATTGGACGAGGTTCAAACCCTATAACAACATTCATTGGTCATCCGGATGGCAGTTCACTCTATAAAGGGTGGCTGCTAACCGGGGGTTTTTGTCTCTGTTATCATGCTTTAAATAAAGAGCTGAAGTTCACAAGAAGCAGTTTCGTCTCCGTTTCTACGCCCATGCCTCATATATAACACATTGCGTTATGTTTGTTTAAATAACTCACTGTTATTCCTCTCTAGGAAAGAGTTTATTAAGTAACAAAAGACATAGTAATGTCAATTAATAGGCAAGTAGTTATGAAAAATATCTATTTCTCCCCAAATCATTAGCTATCTTCACAGAAGAATAACATAATAATAATATGACTTCTCTACTAGATAGAAATACAAGCAGTCACTAAAGTCTTTGATGATTGTTGGTTTCCATTAGTTCCATCTCTTGAATTGCTAACTATATATCTTGATAGAAGATTCTCCATTTTTATTTTGCATGTAGTTATCTGATAAAATTGTAATCATAATGCCTGGAATAAGAGTTAGCAACATTACTGTCAACCTGTTTTGATTCTGAGTAGATACCCAAAGGCAACCTCTGTAAAGTTCTTTTAGATAGATAAAGTTCTTTATAAGGTTTTCCTGAGTTGCTGCATCAGTGTATATTAATTCAGCTTAACTACACAGTTCATCTCTTTAATTTATTCTTTTTTTTTCTTTTTGGAAACATACATACATAGATTCCCTAGCTTACTGTATACATTACCTGCAAGCTTGGGGTTTACATCAGGTGGACAGGTAAAAATATGATTATGAGGGGCTAAAATACCTTAATTTTTTATATATCTGCTCTCGGAATGGTGGATTCTTTTGCTAATACCTCTAGAGATTTTATGGCAGATGATTACTCTATTTATATCTATTGGTGCCTAAATGTTGACGGTTGTGAGTCTGGTTTTTTAAATTCTTTACCCCAAATGCAAATCAGGTTATCAAACTACCCAAAGTTTCTTGATTGTTTGTCAAATAAATCATCTTCAATTATCAAATACTGTCTGAATTTCCTTTTATTATTTGGGTTTTGTGCACCATCCAGTCTTATAAAACCCAAGAGTTCCTACATAACCTTTGCTTCTTTCAATTTGCTGACCCTGCTTAAGCAAGCATCCTGCAATTGTGGTCATTTCCATTTGAAACCAGGCAGACTCCTTCTTGAAAATGGGGCCAAGTACACTTAAGGTATCTCTGGCTTACTTTTGAATTACTTAAAAGTAGCTTGTTGTAGATTGAACATTTCCAGGTTTCACTCGAGCTTTTAAATATAAAAGAGACACAAGACTCTATCTGACACCATCAGGCACATTATATTAAAATTTATGAACAACTTCATCAAAAACCACTTTCCGTCTCCTGCATAGAGACAGATTTGTTCTGACATAAACGTTACATGGCTGGTTGCAGCCTTAGATTAATGTGAAGACCCTGGTGATTCCTTTTAGACTTTTTTTTTAATGAAATAATACCTGTCAGCTGCTGCCTGATCCCAGAAAAGGGGGCAGGTTTTCCAGGTCATCCCGCCATCTGTCAGCAAAAGCTCATCTGTCCCTCTGTATTACCACCTGATCTGTGCTAACAGGCCTCACAGGGAGGCCTGTTTCATTGGCCCAGTGGGAATCGGGGAGCTGCACAATATGAAGATATCACTTGTGGTTGTGAGATGCAATTACGATTGCCAAAGTGACAAAGATGACTGAAATGCTTTGTTGGAAATGCATAGCTTTGGAGGGCTTTGAAAACATTATCCCCACCCCCAATCCTGACATGGCTTTCCTAATTCTTCGCTGTATGACAAGGAGGAAGCACAAAACTAGACCCCTGGACTTGTGCAGAGCTTAATAATCAAGCTAAATATGTATAAGGGTCTCTGTCTGTGATATGCACACTGTTGGAGAGAGAAAAGATCTCAATGTGGTCCTTTGCAGGCAGGATGATTTTCTCCCAAGGCCCTTCTTTTATCAACTTCTAAAGTCATATTGATTGATTTTTACTAGCTGAGGAGGCAAAAAGAAAAAAGGATAGTAATACCAACTTGTTGCCTTCCAGTGTACTTAGCCCCTGCAGGGATACTATTGTGGAATTTTCTGGGCCTCTCAAATGTGAGTTGATATAAAGATTGTGTTTGGAGAACATAAGGGTACCGGGGGTATGGAAGTCCATCAGAAACTCATCTGGACCCAGACACCCTCACTCTGGGAATCAATACCATGTATAAAAGTTATTACACGTCTAGGTCTTTTTACTTCAAAACTGCTTAGGCAGTCCATGGCCTGAAATCTCTCCTGAACAAAAATGCAATTGATCCTCAGTAGGCTTAGGGGGGGGGGGGGGGAATTAGCCCTAAAACAGCTGTTTTCTTCTCAGGTTTATTTATTTATTTAATATATTTATTCAATTTCTACACCTGCCCATCTCAACCAAGTGATTCTGGGCAGCTTACAATTCTAAAATTATAAAACAGGTAAAATAAGTAAACAACAATAAAACGGTAAAGAATAAATCCTAGATTTTTTTGAGGGGGTGTTGTTGCTGATTCAGAATAAATTATGTAGACTGTAATACTGTTTAGGCTCATCTTTATACTTTGGTTAGGAACCCCTGCAGAATTTAGATAATGTTAAGATAATAAAATAAAATAAATATTTCCAATAAAGAAAACTCATTCATTTGATTATTTGTCTCCTAGGAAATAATAGACATAGGTAGTTTTTGAGTTTTGAGCAAAAATTAAAAAGTAACGCTTTCAGTTGGAGAGATGAGTATAGGGATGTGACTTAGCAGAATCTGCCACACCAGAAGTGAAATTTCATGCTAAAATGCAGCATTCCTGGATATTTAATTATCTATATGAACACTGCTCCAGATGCATGCAATATTATTCACTACTTGTCCTCCATTTTTTATTAACTGTCATTGCAAATGCTATGTTTATATGAAGTTGCTATCTCTACATTTTGTGAGAAAGTGAAATTCAAAGGAAATGCATCGAATCTGAGAAATATCTAGGTCCAAGGCCTTGCTATTATAATGTTTTGCTTTGTTTTTATTTGTAAAACTCCCAGTTTTTCAAAGAATATTATGTAACCAAAGGAACAAAGAAAATATATTTAATATAGATTTTTTTTATTTCTCCCATTTGTTGTCAGATTTCTCTGTGTAAGCAAATTAGGTTTGACACTCAACTATAGTTATATGTATTGGCACTATACTAACAGGAAACCTATGATCCTCTAACTGTTATGAAAAGTACTTCCCATTGTTATGCTAACTGAAGAGTCAGAAGTTCTCCATCCCTGCTCTAGAAGATCTTACTTAACTGAGAATTTATAATTGAGCATATATTTGCAGCATAGAAGGTTACACATTATGGGGAGAAATCATACTACAGAACTAAGTTAGAGAGCTGTAGTGAATTCCTATCTTTGCCTTTAAATAACTATTTAGATTCACTGACAATTGTTTGATTGACTGATTATTTGCCATCAAGTCATTTTTTTTACTCCTAGCAGCCATATAAATGAGATCTCCTCTGTGACAATCAATTCTGTTCTTTCAAAACTCCAATGGTGTATTTCTTAGACCCTTTTCTAGAGATATGCATAATATGCCAGAAGTAAGAAGTAGGAAACCAACAGCAGTTTCCCAGTTAAAAAAAAGGCCAATTCTGCTGCTCACCTTGACTTTCTCCACCTCTTGCATTTCCCTACAAAGCAACATGCTGCAGACATGGTACCTGCATGAATATGGATGGTATGGATATTTCCATCTTTTACAGGATAACATCCCCTTTGGGTTTTATTGTTTCTTTTTGTGCTTGGGAAAATGTTGATTCCTGGCAGTCTCCCTCCTTGCTCAAATTCTCAGGAAGTTGCAATTATGTTATAGTTGGAGTAAGTTGCCTGAAACCATTCAACTAAGTCCAATCCTTATGCTGAACAATGTTACTATAATATAGTAAGCAATAGGAATAAATCTAGATGCCGTGCAATTATGTTAACTTGTATAATTATCACTGCATCAGCCATAAAGCTTCCTGAACAATCACTCTAAATATAATTTCATTCCAAGTCTTCTTATTTCAACTAGTAAAAGGAACAATTTTTTTTAAAAGTAAAGCACAATTTGAATTTTCCGAGCCAATCTTTTTAGTAATGGAATATTATGAACTTGAGATAATATTATGAACTTGAGAATAATTATTGCATTGTATTATTATATTAATCAATGGAACTTAACTTTTTGGATGGATAGGATTGGACTTGCCTATTTAAATTATTTCCTTGAATAAATTGCATAAATCAAGCGAAGGTAATCTATAACAGTACCGAAAGTGAGAATAGTTACATTATGACATCTTACAATTTTAGGAAACTTTTTCCCCAGGAGACTGCCTCCTGTTCAGTGGCTGATGGATGGTTTAGATTTTCATAAAGCTGCCATTTTGATCTAATCCTAAAGTAAAGTTCACATACCAACACTGAAAATTCACTGCCCAGAATTCCAGATGTCCCTTTCTCAAATGAGCCTCTTTCCCTACAGAAAACAAGCTGCATTTATTTTTTTTATTTTTTAATTTACCATGATCTCTCCCCCCACCCCCCCGCCCCCCGTTATATTCTATCTAATTGATTCTTGAGTTTTTTGAGATTTATTATTATGGAGTTAATGTTTTCCTAAAACAAACATTCTTCAAATATAAAAAGAAAAAGGGGGATGATAACAATTAAATTCTAGTAATAAATAATAGAGGAAACATAAAGTCTATTATTGTGGTGTAGAGGGGACACTTAATTTCAAATTGACTTCAAAACTATGAATATGCATCAAAAAAGAGCTGCAATTTCTAAATATATATCTATAGGTAGATTTCCCTGAGGAGTACTTAAAAATGGCATTACATAAGTAATGGTGTACAATTAAGAAGGTTTTTTTTTTTTTTCACTTTTAGTCCTTCTGTTTACCTGGTTTGAACATGTACATAATGAGAAAAAAAATCTACATTTCAATTTTGATTGTTTTTATAGAAGCAATATCTTCACAATATAAATGAAACATATCTTTGTATACTTAAACCTATGTTTATAATACTAGAAATTTAAGTATCTGGGCAGTAGTATTGAAGCATTTGATTTTGTACACAACGTTAAAAAATGAGTTTTTAAAGAGCTGTAGTTTTCTTTTCCACATCTATCCTATCTAATTATCGTAACTGGATGATTGCCATGTCATCTTTATCACTGAAAAATCCAAGTATGTTTTGTTTTTATTTGTTTTGTATAACTGCATCAAGCTTTCTGACTTATACTTTAGGTTGCATACAAGTTCTATTTTGGTACCTTATTTTAATGGACTCTACAAGACCATATTCTTAAGCTATTGATAGATATGTAAGTGTAAATGAACAGCTACCACATTATAATGCTACTGTATTAGATTTCCAAAGATTCTATGAAATACAGCACCTTATAAAACTGATCAATTTGCTGTATCATCCACTTGGCTTGGAAATATTTTCTTTTTTGATGATGTAACATTCACCTAAGACATCTCAATATCTGCCAGTCATTTCTTTTTTGGAATAACTTCATCACATGAAAATGTTAAAAAAAATTACTTGGAACAAGTCAACTAACATAATGAATATTGATGTTTCTTTGCTTTTTAAAAGTTAGCATCAATTCTAAATTCTTTTTATTATTAAAATTTTTGATATATTGTAGATAAGGGTGAAAATTGAATAAATATTTTCAAGAGAAATTGATCTCCATGTCTGTGTATTCTGCCCTCTTTTAAAGCTCCTGTTTCTCTGAGAAATTACCTGGGATTAAAAAGAAACCAGAGTGTTTTCTTTTTTGTCAATTTAGTTTTTTTTCTGCCAGTGATCATAACAGCAGGACAGGGATGAAAATGGATTACAGAAGCCTGAGAACTATGCCCCATATGTTAGAGTGAAGTAACTTCTGAGCAGCTGTGCCTTTTTTACTTCAATAATGTTTTCTTGGAGAGATTTCTAGAGGTTTTAGATGACAGTGTCCATAATCAATCTCTGTTGGTTATGCTACAGAGCTAAGGTGCTTCCCAAAACTTCAATGATGCTGTGTATCACTAAATACAAATGCAGATTTGGGGTGGGGGGATTGTATATGGGGGATGTAAGTTTTGAAAACCACGTGTATATCTCCCTTTCTTCTACCAACAACTGAGAACTAATATTTCCCCAAACAGAACTGTTGCAAGACCACATATTAAACATATAGGCAAATACAATGTATTTATTTATTTTAAATAGCATAATTTATTTGTGGCGCCATGCTGATTTGTGTTAAACCAAATGCCACTTCAGATTGAGTGAGCTGATAGTGTTCTGTTTTAAGAATAGAACTTTGTCTGCCATTGTTTTAAATTCACCCTTGCACGCTCATGTTTTCGCTGAATATCCAAAGTAACATAATCAGTGTATTTTATTATTGATATAATGTTATGTATTAAGGTTCATTTAATGCATAATCTTGCATGCTTTTGTTGTGCTGTATGCTTTCTGTATGCAGAAATTTATGAACGACCAGCTGTTTTTCTAGGAATGCCAGTTTGCATTTTGCCACTAGTTGTTGCTATAGAGCTCGTAGCTATGCAGTCAAAACTAACAATTCAGGATCTTGGAGAAATATTGTTTTTTTCCTTCAAATTTTAATACAAACTGACCTGATCCTAAATAAATATTTCTACCAGGTAAGAATTTGCATTTCTCCAAATATTGGAATATGTTTCTCACAGATAGCTAGATACACACATATGGATATATTTGCTTTTATAGTATGGCTTTCTAACACTATTTAATACATGTAAATTTATCTATGTCATTAAATAGATATATAAAACTATACTGACACACAAATAGATGGTAGGTAGGTAAGTAGGTAGGTAGATAGATAGATAGAGAGATAGATAGATAGATAGATAGATAGATAGATAGATAGATAGATAGATAGATAGATAGATAGATAGATAGACAGATAGATAAAAAGCAAATACATTTAGAAATGCATTTTCTGGGATGTATATTTAAATTAATTTTTATTTGCATAAACAACAACAGACATAAATGACTATTTAAGAAATGGGTTTTATTAGATTATTTTTAATCCCATCTTTATCACTTAAACATATCATTCCTTCTTATATGAATTCAAAACATATCATTTTATTTGTTCATTCCATATATTAATACCTGGTGATGACAGCAAAATCAAATGTTATAGCCGTTAGAGAATACAAAAAGAAAAGAAATGAAAATGAAACAAAAAAAGATTTGCTATGTATCCACAAAGCAGATACAGATATAACCAGAATTGCATCTAAAAAACACATATAGTTAACCAAAGAATGTCATCCATTGCCATAAAAATTATATTCAATTAGTCCTTTGAAGTTACTCCTGAATGAGTAACCACTCATTCAGACAGCATTCAAATTTAAGATGGTGATGAAAATAGAACTTACAACCAGTCATTTAAGTTGTGATCATCACAGCATACCAATAGTCATATGATTGCAATTTGGGTGCTTGGCAACCAGCATGTACTTACAAGGTTTGCAGCATCCAGTGGTTATGTTATTGCCATTTGCAACCTTCACAGCTGTCTTCTGACAAGGAAAGTCAGTGGGGAAGCCAGCAGGAAGTCTCAAATCCTAATCAAGTGATGTCATGTTTAACAACTTGCAGAGGTTCATTAACCAATTGCAACTAGAATTGACAGAACTGATATTGCCAGTCAGTGCAATCAAATGACATTTCAATTAACAACTGTCCCACTTAACATTGGAATTGTGGTTGGTAAGTGATATTTACTGACCACTTTATATTCTAAACGTAACTGTGTGTAATTGTACAAATTAATATTCAAATATGGTATTAAAGTATATAGTGAACATTACCATCTTTTATAATGTATATATTTATGAAATAGGCATGAAAGAAGGCCTCAAATATGACCAGATTTCTTTTGGCACACCTTGGATGCCCTTTGTGAGATGAAAATATTTCTGCTTGTTTTTTCAGTGGATGCTTTAGGTTCTCACATTATTCTGGCCACTAAAAGAGACCTTTTCACCAAGAAACTTCTTTAAAACTTGAAAGAGACAGGTTTTTGGAATCTTCCTCTGCTTATAGCAAGTCACAACAAGCCTGTGAATTCTGTTTTGAATAGTTTAATCCTACACTTGATGCATATGTGGCTAAATAGAGTTATTTTTGTTTGCGAATTTCCATGTATAATAAATTAACTCTCTAATGAACAGTTAAAGACTGTTGTTCTCACAATTAACTGCACCGCAATGATAATTTGTGTTTGTTTATTTGATACCTATGAAATATTTTTGTTCCCAAGCAACTAAATTTTACTGTAACTTGCCTCTTCACCTTATTCCCCTAGAGGCCAGTAAAAACAGAGATTTATAGGATAGGATAGGATAGGATAGGATAGGATAGGATAGGATAGGATAGGATAGGATGCTTTATTGGCCAAGTGTAGTTGGACACACAAGGAATTTGTCTCCGGTGCTTAAGCTCTCAGTGTATATACAAACAAAACGTGATACATCGTAATCATAATCATCATTCATCATAGTTTGTAAGGTTTACACTTTTGTGATTCTTTCAATCCACGGGTTTACTTCCAGGCATTTACCATGCACACGTTTTTTAAAATAAACTCACTTTCTTGCTTTATTTTCTTATTCTCTCAGATGTCGATTCATTTCCCCTGGGCTATCAGTAGGAGGAAAGTCTTCCATTTGTTTGTTCAAGGGAGGATAGCTGTCATGTCCCTGTCAGAGTCTGAATCCAGGAGGAAGACGAACAGCTGACAGGGAGTGGGAGTGTGGCTCCCTTGGCTATGGAGGAAACTGGGGAAGGGCAAAGTCCAGCTGGGCAGAGTAGGAAAGAGATAGAACAAGGGAGAGGAAGTTCAGAGGAAGACCCAGGCCCACCCCTCTTCATCCTAGGGCACGTAGGGAGGAACGGAGAAGACAGCAACATGGGTTAACATGGGGGAGGAAAGGGCCCTGATTCCCTTCATTAGCTACACCTGGGAATGAGAGTTTAAAAGAGATGCATGCTGAGTGCAGCAGTTGCTGGGAGCAAATGTGAGTTTATCTTGTGTTGACTTTAGTTATCTGTGTTCCTGGCATCTTCCCAGCCATATGGAATTATTGCCGTGCCTTCACATCTGGAATTTTTGTTCCTGCCCTGCCGAACTAATTACCTCATTTTGCCTTAATTGGACTTCTAGTTACAGTTTTTGTTGACCACATTTTGGACTTGATTCTCTGCAACCAAAGGCTGTTCCTGGAAGAGTTTTTCTCCAGCCAGAAGGTAACCAGGACACTGGGGGCAAAGTTGGAGCTAATAAAGGGAATCTGACTAATTATCTGACTGTGTTGCCTTTGTGTCACGCCCCGGTCATCACACTAGCAACCATCAGAGAGAAGAAGGAACATGCAGCTTCCAGAGTTGGTCAATCTCTGGAAACGAGACCTCTGGAATATGGACCTAAATTGAATAAATTGATTGATTGGATGAATGAATGAATGAATGAATGAATATGGATAGACTAAAATGAAGGTCCCCTTAAAAGACTTTGCTTCATGGTGGATGTTGGCTAATATTCAACAGTAGAGAGATGTAACAAGAATATGTTTAGCAGAATTTTAGCTGATAATTATGCTGAAAACAATATCACACAACACAGAGATTGCAAATATTGCAAAAACATTTTATTTTTGCAAAAGACATCATGAAATCTGGGTCTCATATGATATGTTATTTAAATTTTCTTAAGCACAAAATACAGAATTAATTTCAAAAATATTATTTAAAACAATTTGAAATCAAATATATTCCTGCTAAGACCACTTGGTACGTAAAGCATGTAGATGACAGTAAGGATACTTGAGACGCACAAAACCCTGCACTGTAGATATATGCCTTTTCTGAGTGGTCAAGACCTCTGAAGACATGAATCTATGTGGCAGTGAAGGCATCCTTGAGAGAGAAGATAGTTCACCAGCTCTAAAAAAAGGCTCAAGAAACCATCCAGGCATGATGTTACCATAGTTTTCCTCCTTTTTCCAGGGCTGGATCAATTTGTGTTGATGGGAAGAAAGAAATACACTCCTGTTTTGCAGAGTGCCTCAGAATTCTACCCTCTTCCCACTTTTATTTAATATGAACACGAAGGGTGAAGTCATTTGTTAGCACAGGGCTGAAAATTGCTGACATGATGCTTTTACTTTGTCTGAAGGCTATGTGGGTCTAGATGGGAAGGAATAGGCTTTGATTTAACTCTAGCAAAACTGAGTAGCTGTGGCTTTTGCTTCCCCAGGATCTTCCCACTCAGAGCCAGTACAAAATTTGGGGATCCTCCTGGGCTTAAAACTCCTGCTTGATAAGCAGGAAATAACCACATCCATTTCTTGTTCTCATTGTTACTGTTTCTCATTGGGAGAATCCATTCATTGTCTTTTGTTCCTTAGTTGGATTTCTGCAACACTCTCTATGTGGGGCTGTCTTTGAGGACCATGCAGAAACTGCACCTGTTCCAAATGACAACAGTATGATAACCAGCATTCTACCTCTGTGTAAGACCAGTACTTCACAAGCTGTGATAGTTCCTGGTGGGTTTCCAATGCAGTGCAATGGGCTAGTTGTTACCTGTAAAGTCCTATATGGCACAGAACCACCCATCTCTGACTATATTTTAACCTATCTTACTAGGTCTCAGAGGTTATGCATGTTCCATTTCCTTTCTCTGAAATAGTGTAATTTAATTGGACCTATAAGACTTGCTTTCCCTGTTGCTGCACTTGCCCTTTCAAATACGTTCCCCCCTGGGGTTCAGATGATATTGACCCTGTTAGTCTTTCATAGAGCTTTGAAAACATAGCTTTTCTCCTGTACATCGGGTCAAAGTGGTTACTGAGCTAATTCTGCTATAAGAATGAATGTTATGGCCAGCCTTGGTTTGTGTGTAATTATGCTTTGTTATATTGCTATATTGAGGTCATTATTGTTACTGATATATATTGGAGCATGTCTGGAAAAAATGTCAAAATAAAGAATAAAAATACTTATTCTTCACATACACACATATATGCAAGCTACTTAAATGTCTTATTGTCAGTTTAAAAAAAATAACTATATGCACAGAAATTTACAACACAGCATTTTTTTAGTTATTTGTCCCAACCCAACTTCATTTTACTAAGTGTACTAAAATGCTACAAGTTTTGTTTCCATAAATCCAGACTACATCAAACTACATTTTACATAAAAAAAAAAAAAATATTTTTTCACTTAGCATATTGAATGAAATCAGTCGTTGTGATTAGTTTATCTTTCAGAATTTTAGCTAGTGCATAAAATTGTGCTAAAAAAAAAACAATGGCTATATTAACTATCAGTACGTTCACCAAATCTGTGGAATTCCTTTTAACCAATTTTATATTCATAATACCTCAGGCAAGTAGGCTATACTCAGAGAATTATTGGCCTAAGATTATCAGTTGAACTCTATAGTTGATCAGTAAAGTATATCTCAGTTTGGAGAATTATTGGCCCAAGTCCATCCATTGACCACTATGGCTAATCAATGAAATATATGATCTCTACTTATGTCCAACCATTGTATTAACCATTTTCATGCACTAATCCTATGTCTACAGTTTTTGGAGTATATTAGTGGCATGATTATAACTAATAAATTCTGGTTCTTCAACATCCACTATATTATTATACCATTTTCAGCCAACATTCTTCCTAAAAAAATGTTACCTTGCATTAACTTTAACCCATCGTTATGCTGAAAACAATATCACACAACAGACTGGCAGCTTTCACCTTTGCGAAAGACATCATGAAATCTGATTTAATACCGACGTGCTCCGTTACTAAAACATTCGTATTTACAAAAATGTAAAATTAATTTCAAAACTATTCTTCAGCGTAATTTGAAATAAAACATATTCCTGCTAGGAGCACTTGGTATTGTGGGAGGCATCTAAATGACAGTGAGGATATTTGAGATGTGTGCAGCCTTCTCAATTTTTATTCTATGACAGAGATATAAAATCTGGGTTGTTGAATTTGCTGTTCATAAAAATGCAAACTAGCATGTCTAATAACTTGAAGTTTTTTTTTAATGTGTCATTTGGCTATGAAACAAACTTTTTAAAAATATGTAATAAAAAGTGACATAATTCTCCTCGTTATTCTATTTTGCATTTAAGCCATCCTGCCTTTCATATTCAATTACATACCCCACAAAAGACCTTAAAAAAAAAAAGCCCCTAATAATTTTAAAGTGATTTTTTGGCATTTAATTACATACAATTTTTTTGACCTGGCTAGGCAGATAACGTTAACACAGCTTTATTGCTAAACAGGACTGAACATGTGTGTACTTGACTTTTTATTATTATTATTATTAAACTCCTACTGAAGAAACAGATTAATTGGAGGCTGATTCACTGGAGAACAGGCGTTAAAGACAGAAGGACCTCCTCACATTTTGTTCTGTTATCAGGCTTATGCCATTCCCAGGTTGGCAAGGAGAGCCCAACTGTACTGTTTTGAAATGTAGCTGAAAGAAATAGTAGAATAGCAGGTGCGATGGAGGCCGGGGTGGAGTGGGGGGGGGGGAGAGAGATTGAAGCCATTATCAAAATCATGTTCTGCTTCCCTTTCTTCGCTGTTGCCTAATGACCAACTGACACTCCAGTTAACACAGGTACTGCCTAGATTCCCCACCCCCCCAATCAGATTGTTAATGTGTAAATGGGATCGCCAAAGTCAGCATCTGTTGTAATGATTTCCTGCCTGGTTATTACTCCTTCCTTCCTGCCTGAACACCCGTGTAGCATTTTTTTTAAAAGAAGAAGATGTGTACAAGCTGTGATTAAACCTTTTCAGATGAAGCATGAAGTAAATTGGATGGGTGGGGGGGAGAGGAGGAAATGAACCCCATCCTCCTTTACAGAATAAAACACTACAGTGTAAACCACTACAGTGTAGTGTTTTATTCTGTAAAAGAGAACTTTGGCTGACAGGACTTCTTTGACGACTGCCCAGAAAAGTAACAACTGAAGGAATTAAATCAAAAGAGATAAATCTTGGTTTTTTTTATTTCTCTCTCGTGTTTGTCTCCATGTTCCTTGTACCAGTTTTATTTTTTACATATTGCACTGAATAAACCAACACTGACACTTTTCTAACCTCCTCTGTATATTTTGTATCAGATTCAAATCAGGAACCATCTGAATGTCTTGTATATTCCCTCTGAAACTTTGAAATCCTTCTCCAGTGACAGAAAAAGGGTTATTACAGGCTCACTAACCTGCAAATGATTTGAGAAAATATAAAAAGAAATCCAGGTGAACTCAGAAATGCTATATTTCATTTCAATTTGGTTTTCTTTTTTAATGGTCAGGGATGGGCAGAAGGTTGGAAAAATGTAGTCTAGAATGCAAGAAGTGAAATGAAATAAAGCAGTCTCAGCAAATAAATAAAATTGAATCCGTTTACCTAAATATTGCCAGTTTGAACTATTTTAGAAAAAAATATTCTGACTGTTCTTAGTTTTTTTTTTCACAGTCAATCCATCCTCCTTGCTCTGACATAGGAGGGATAATTCCTGCATGCTTTTGTATATTTTATTCTTTAACCATTGACTTTATGACTGAATGCCACCTGAAAAATAGTCATTATTATGCATTTTGATTCTGGCTGTGAAGTAGTTCTGGGGTTGGGGGAATTGTTTGTTTTTTTGTTGATAAATTTCATTGTGGCTTTAGGAGCATGTTTGAAAATCATCAGAAAATATTGGAATGTGTTATTACAGCTTGGTTGAGGATTAGAAGTAAAACAATTCATTTCCCAAATCAGGTATTAGTTTAGCATATTCAGCCTTCTTCAAGTCCGTCACAGATGCAGTTGACCTTCCTAAAAAGACAGAATAACACAGCAGTTAAAATAAACACATTATTCTCTGCTTGTGCCACACCTTTTTTTTTATCTTACTAAATTTTAATTTGTGAATTGAGGTTTTGCAGCTGAGCTGGATTACAAAAATACCACAAAAGTGCACTCAGCTGTTAACTGGATGGCTTGATAGTTGAGAAGCTTATGCTGTAAGCATTATGTATGGGTTTTTTTCCCCCCAAGTATTTGTTGATTGGCTAATGCAGTTCAAAAGAACAAGTGCTGTAATAAGGTGAAATAGATGACATTTCAAGCCACTGAGTTATATGCATATCAGAGCTCCTTTAGGTTTTTCTTAAAAAGAGGTGCATTTAGAATCAGTGATCTATTTGGACATATCAACATTTATTTATGCATTATTTGTTCAATATCCAAATTTATATAACTGTCCATCTCATAATCATGACTCAAATAATGTTTTCTATTTGATTCCTCCCCTCTCTCTATATATACTTTATATATTTGGAAAATATATCCATTGAGTTAAAGAGGAGTTTTCTCTAATACATAGGATTATTGACATGTTAAAAATGCATACTCTATAATGGATATGTATACTTCCTTGGTCCTTTTCCCATTCTCTTATGGATTGTAACAAATCTGCTTTAAATCAGATTTATTATAAAACTACATAGAACTGCAGTTAGCAAATAGAGGTTGCATTGTGTGTTCTCATATTATGAGAATGATCTTCCAGCAGTCATGTAACATGTACATACAAGTGCATATTTGCTTCATATATTGGTACGAATGAATCTGAATTGAAAAACTTCCATTAATATCTTGAACATGCATATAATATGAGCATACATAACAAATACTATATATGTGCCCATTAGTGATTAGACTTTTAGATTTAATATTTCTATATGCATTTTATTTATTACTGTATCAAAAAAGAGTCACAGTTTTAGTCTTTCCAGTCTCTGCACAATCCTGTTTTAAAACTATGTCTTTAGGTATTTCGACTGACACAATTTCAGTTTGGGAATAGGACATACGGCTACTTATCCAGGCTTCATAGAGAACTTATGTGTGGTACCAAACATTGTTTATATATTGACAAATATTTCTAGGAAATGGTTTTGTATTTTTGCTGTTAATTGTTTCATTACTGACCTCTACCTCTGTAGACATATGCAGTTTTCATATTTTTGGGTGAGACTTTCAAAATATTTTTTTTTTAAGTGTCCAATGCTCGACGTGAGCAATGACATTTTTGCAGGCTTCTATTTCAGTCATTTGTGCCTTATTTTCTTTCTATTTATTTCAAACAAACCACTATGAAAAATGCTGCAAATTTAAGTGACAGTCATGTACAAATATGCATAATATGAGCTGGTCCCTACCCATCATGTGTATTGCTAAAGACTCCATTGCAATATTTACAGTTAAACTAAACTTTTCCCCCCCAAGATGTAGCAAAATTGCATTTGTTTTGCAGATTTTCTCATCATTAAATGTGAAACATTTCACATTTGTCTTTTTGAGTAATTGGCTTTTAAAAATGATAAGGTGCTCTGAACACTTGTTATGGGGATAGGTCTGACGTTATATCCCAGAAATCCATATGCCATACAGACAGAACAGAAGAAAGATATTCACAAGCATGTCACAGATTGGGCTGAAGCAAGCCAAAAACCAAAGTGCCATGGCATTAACAATAGCACCAGATTTACTGTCACGATTGCAATCTGTGCTGTATCACAGACAGAAGGAGAACTTTTGATAGGTAACACCTCAGTGTTTTTTAAATCTTTTTGGCAAATTATCATTTTCATTATATTTTTGCCTGCCATGTAGTATTATTATAATATTAAAAAAAATAGGCATGCACAAACATACACACTCAAAGTTTATTCGGCCCAGAACCAAAAGGTTGCTACTTTACAAGTGTCATGGAATAATTGACAATTGTGTCTATGAGTGTGTGCCTATGAGAGACATTTATCAACAATACATTTATGCATTTATGTCTTCTGCTTCAAGGTAAACATCCGTGGCATTCTTTAAGTACCCAACTTACTGGTAAGCTCTTCACATGAGTCAAGGGCTATGTTGTACATCCCCTACACCACATATCCAATGTAACTGCAGTCAGATGTACTTATGTACACCATTAAAACTTTCTTCAGACTGCAAAACTCTCCTGCTTAAACATTTCCTTGCAATCTGGCATTCTGATAGCTGTGATGCTATGGAGCCTTACTCCTAAATTAAATAAAGAATTCTGTATATTTGTATCTCTAGGCAGCACATTAAAACAAAAAAGGATATATTTGTATTATTTACTTACAAGGTTGTAAAAATATATATGAAACACTACAGCTCATGACCTGAACTTTCAGATTCAAGAGAGATTTTTCTATGATGTTGCATTTTTGACAAAACTATTTGCCTTGTTTTCCAAAATATGCGAGTTGGAACGTTATTTTTGAGCTTGATCCTGCAATTCCTCCTCTTCTTCAAATGAGGGATTTTCCAGGGAGGCAGGATGTCAAATATGTCCCCAAGTGAATGGCTGTCAATCATGGAATAGGATAGGTGGGAATTCAACACTCCATTTGGGACACTAGTTATCAGTGCAACAACTGCTAGTATGGATACTTGAGACCAACTAACCAAGGCCACAAATACATGTATGTGAAAATAGAGAATTTTTTTCCAAGCGAAAAAGCTTATTGAAGGAAGTTAATTATATTAGTAATTCCAAGCATCTAGCTTCCAAGCTTAAAACATTGATAAAATCCTGGGCACGCTATTAAAGGGATTAATAGTTATTTACAATTAATTTACAACCAAGTGTATTTCAAGTAATAATTTATATAGGAATAATGTTTTAAAAAGTACATTGTTCTATAGGGATTCTCCATTATTATTATTATTATTATTATTATTATTATTATTATTATTATTATTATTATTATTATTATTATTATTATTATTATTATTATTATTATTATTATTATTATTATTATTATTGTAAAATTGTTTTACTCCATGCAAAGAAAAAATTACCGCCAATTAAATAGATTTGGCAATTCATTTACTCTGTGTTGTATGTATTATTCTGTCTTACTCTTGAAATCCCCATCCCCAAATCTCCTACCATATTTCTAAAATTTGTAGGAAGTATGAAATGGCATGGGAAAGTTCTTCTCTCACATTCCACTAATGGAAGGTATTGTGGTAATGAAAATGAACATTTTTAACTCTCCTTCACAAAGCTATTATACCACCAGAAATAAACAAATTGCATTGAAATATAAATGAGAAGAAACTAGAAATTAATAAATATTGTACAAAACTTGATTTGGCATATGTAGAAAAAAATGGATGTTGGTTTAATTAGATGTACTAAATGGAAAGATTATTCAAAAGGAAAGCAGTTTATTTCTGCACAAAGTGGAGGACAATCCATCATATTAAAGCCTTGGAAATAAGTTTTCAGAACAATATTTTTCAATGCATTTATATTTTAAATACTTTTTTTAGAATTTCAAAATTAATTAAATGTATGTTATGTCTTTCTTTCAAGAACTCCGGAGACTGTATTTAGCATTTCCTCATCCATTTTTCCCCATGGTAATTACCCTGGAAGATAGTTTTGCTCTGTTTGTGATTTTTTAAAAAAAAAAATAAGATATTTAAAATGAAATAGAATGTGATAAAACAGTTTGTTTTATTTTACTGAATAAATAATTTAGTTGAGCTTATAGACCAGCTCAAAATCACATAGTGAGTTTTCATAGGATGGCCTTGTATCTGGATTTCTCTGATCCAAATTGAACACTTTAACATCTAAACCACAAGTTATGATTCATTTAAAGTATTTAATAATTTATTCTTGTATTTAAAATAAGGTTTCCATCATCTTACAAACATAAGTATTAGGCAGGAAACAGAAACTCTAAATGTAACAAGTAATAAGCCTAAAAATAAACTCAGAAACTATATTATATAGACATAATTAAGGCTATAGTTTTGTGGTTCCTAAAAACAAGAGACCATAGGATTTATTTACTTATTCATTATTTATTTACTTATTTATTATTTATTTACTTATTTATTATTTATTTACTTATTTACTTATTTATTTACTTAATTTTTATTTATTTATTTGCAGGCTCCCCAGAAGAAATAATTCTGACCTCAGAAATCCTCCCCTTTTAGAAGACTATGAGGCTAATTATTTCTGATGAAGAAGATTCTAGATTCTTTAAACTAAAGCTGTTCAAACTCCCAAACTGCTCCAAACTGTCTACTAATCTAAGTTTCCTTTGGGAGGAATTCTGTTGTCCTTTAACTCAGATGGACAAAGACAAAGAAGCAATACCAATTCTGACACCTAGTTTAGGTTTCTAATGGTAGCCCCACCATCTGAAATACTCCCCCATAAAATATAAAAATCCTATCCTTTTTTTATTTAAAAAATAAGTAAAATCAGTATTGTTCCTGGCTCCCGGGGAAGGGGATTAATTGTTTTTGGTTGACTAAGTGTTACCATAGTTTTAAGTTAGACATTTAAAATATTGTGTGTGTGTGTGTGTGTGTACACACACACACACACACACACATTGTCTACTAGTGCTATTAATTGCTCTGTCTACCTATTCAAAGATCTGGAGAAATGAAGAGGACTTTGCCGTTTGTTTGGGACCGGGAAAATATTTGTTATATTAAACAGACACATAAATGCCCCCGGGTTGAATTTAAACTTCTATAGCTATATTTGCAAAAGAATGTGACACTACAGCTAAGAATGGATATTTTGGACCCAATTCCAAAATAGAATACAGTTTAAAATAATAAAGCCACTATCCTGCTTAAGAAATAACTCAGAACGCCATGGTATAGTTTAAAAAGTAGCAAAACATTGTCCATATTACTGGTCCTTGTTATATGTGAATTAGAAATTACGGTTCATTTGAGTTACCCAGTTTTTTTTTTTTTAAAGATTGCCCTTTGTATGACACATTTCATAATTTTATCTATAAGTTCTCATAATAGCAATACTAAGATGCCTGAACAAGAATAATTGCAATAGCACTTCCACCAGGTATATTTAGTAGAAGATGCAAAGCAAAGCATAGTCATGATGTTATAGAACTATGATGGCAAACCTATGGCATGCGAGCCACAGGCAAACTTAACTCACTGCGCATGTGCGTGCCTCACAGCTGATTTTTTGGCTGGCTTGAGGACTTTTTTGGCCTCCCAGAGGCTTGAAAAAAGCCTCTGTAGACTTTCCAGGATGAATAATAGGCCCGTTTTATCACTTCCTGTAATACTGGAAGTGACAAAACGGGCCTATTATTCGGACTGCAAAGCCTGCAGAGGCTTTTTTTTCAAGCCTCTGGGAGGCCGAAAAAGGCCTCAAACTGGCTGAAAATCAGCTGTGAGGTGCAGTGCAGGTAAGGGGGGAGGCAGCGGGGGAATTGTGTGCGCATGCGCAGGGGACGTGGGGGAGCACACATTGCCTTCTGGATGCTGGCATGAACGCACAATTTTTGGCACAGGAGCCCAAAAAGGTTAGCCACCACTGTTATAGAAGTTCAAGAATAGGATGTTGAGGGATTTCAGTTCTACTCATGAACTCATGAACTCGAAGTTTCATCCTGTTACCTATGATTATTATTATCAGTGTGAAAGTGATTGTGAACATTTGGCCTGTCGTATTTCAGTATGCTGATGTTCTTCCATTCTATCTCTCATTTCCACCTACTCCAGCTGAGTATCTGTTTTCTTTCTAGTAATTGCTGGCACTATGAAAGACTTGAACTGTTTTGGCAGCCAGTTTTAGGATAGATGAGGACAAATTGAAGCTTTGATGAAGCCTAATAAACCATAGAGAATCTCTCCCTCCCCCCCCTGTCTCCATGTGTGACTATTCAAATACTGATAGTCCTTGACCTATAACCACCATAGGTCAGGAACTTTTGTCGATAAGCAATGCCATCATTTAATGAATCATGCTCAACTTTCCAACCATTTTGCCACTGTCATCAAGAGATTTATGTGGTTGTTTATGAATCTGGCCTTCCCCATCAACTTGTCAGAAGCCCCTTGGGGAGTTATTAATGGTGATCATGTGATGCAGGACACTGCAAGTGTCATAAATACATGGTGGTTGCCAAATGCCCAAATTGTGATCATGTGTCCATAGTTACCAATAGTTATAAGCCCAAGGACCAGTTATCAGTCACCTTTTCCAGCAATATTATAACTTTGAACAGTGGTTAAAACAAATGGTCATAAATTGAGAATTTCCAGTAATTCAGAGGAAAGTTCTGGCTAAAGGAAAGGCTAATAATAGTTCTAATAATATAATTGCTTCATTTCCTGTGACTAATGGAAGAATCTGTCAATTATCTGGCAAGTGGAAAAAAGGACAATCCCTGCAGTTGTAGGGTTTAGATCTGGGTCTTGGAAGTACAATTCCATTCATAAATGGTTCAACTTCACCACCATAATTATGGGTATCAGCTATGGGGTTCCATAATTATGGAAATCAAAGTTCTTTGAGAAACTTACAAACTGTGGCCGACATTTTAAGGTTTCTGAGTTTGAAGCTGCCTATCTTTTGGTTTCATAAGCACCATATTTAGGAAATCATGGTTGACAAACATGTCAAGGACATATGATTCTGCTTAGTTACAAATTTTCTTTCATGTTATGTTTGACATTTATGCTGTTTCAGTCCTGCGTTAGCTCTATTTCCAGACAGAGTGAAAAAATATGCTATATAATTTCAGTGTGGGCTTGTGTCAAAGTCATGCTGTTTTATTGCGAATCTCATGTAAATGTTAATTTCACCAGGTTATGTTTGCAGTGGAAAATCATTTACACTTCTCGAGTCAAAAGCAGGATTGATAAGCAGAGAATATTCCCCCTCAAAGCAACTATCCTATGTCAACAGGAATACTTTATTTCTTATTTTTAAAATACTCAAATACAATTATTTTAGAGGCAAAGAACATATGTAGGTCCAAATGTAATGCCATAGTTTACAATGTCTAAGTAACAGATCTTTCTTACAATTTCAGGTTTGAAGTAAATGTGCTTTAACTTTTGTGCTTGACTCTTGCGATTTTGAATAGGAACTGACCTGATCAGAGCACAACTTTTGAAATAATGGATATATTACTTTCTGTGAATTTTGCACTGCACTTCTTAGCTAAAAATGTTTTTAAATCACTGTTCTTAGGATAAAATTGAGGCAAACTATATTAAAATGCATCTTTGTAATATATCTAAAGATAAATAGATATCTTTTTTGCCTAAGCAGCACGTGCATAACAATGAAACAAGCTGGGATTAAATTAAAGTTCTTCTCATGGCCCTGTTGGAGCCCAGTTCTGAGAAGGTGGAGGAGATGGAGCTGGGGCCAATGGAGGAAGACAGGATGCAGGATGACCAAGGAAACAGGGAGGAGATGGAAAGGGCAGGCAACGGGAGCAGAGGGGCATTGGAACTCCAGAGATGATGCCACCTGATCCTCAAACGCAGAGAATGGAGAGGAGGCAGAGTCAGCACAGGGCGACCCAACTATTTGGGAGGAGGGTGCTCCACTCCTCTTCACAAGACTCATCTGGACAATAGGATTTAAGGAGAACCAGGGGGAGGGGCTTTTGTTGGGAACAAGTGTGATACATGCCAGGACTCAAGAAGCGACTCAAGAAGCCTTGCTGTTACTGATGATTCACTGCCTTGTTTAGCTTTGCCTTGTTCTGCCTTGCTGTGCCTTGTTTGCCTTTCCTTTCCTCACCTTGTCTAACCCTGCCATGTGCGGGTTGCAGCGACCCAGCTTGGCTCTGGTTTGTGCTGTGGCCCTGGCAAACTCTCTATGCAATGAAGATGCAAGTGACCAAATATCCTGAACTGATTTTGTTCTCAGAACCTTGCTGCTCTCTCTCTTTCTCTTCTCGCTTCAAGAAACTGCTTGAGGTGTGTGTACCTATTAGAGAGTTGCTCTTGGGCTTACAGTGAGCTGTGGGGATTTGGGGGAAGATTAATTCAATAAAAGGGGATTCCATCCTTTGCATTGCCGGTGTTGCTTACATGCCCTGCCCCCGGGTCACAACAGTTCTGAATGGAGCCATGCTCCCACAATTCAGAGTACTAAATTGTGCTGCCACAGTTGAAACTGGATGTACAGTCCCAGTTTCCCGGTCAACCAAATGATTTCTTGGTCATGCAAATGAAACGAAAGCGGTAACAAAGCTATCATTTAAAATAGCTTCCAAAGTAGGATACCTGAAATGTGCTTAATTGATTTCTGAAAAGTGTCATTTGTATGAAAAACAGTATCTTTCGTATCTGCAAAAGTGGAGGGGGTTTGTGTCCTCTAGATCAGAATATTTTCTTCCTTTTCTGCTCAGCCAAGAACATCAAACCAACACAATCTAACCTGTTCACTTCTATCGGAAAAAAAAAGCAAAGAATATAACATCTGGGTTACATCTTTACGTTGGGTTAACATCTTTATGTTTTTAATATTGAGGTGGTCTAGGACAATCCATTGGGTAATCAAAAACGTTCATCAGAATCTTGAGTTTTTGACAAAATGATGAAAAGTGCATTGTAGTGTTAGAGAAGAAACTCTGCCATTTAATTATGCAGTGTTATTATGCACAGCCCCAGAGGGTGGTCTTGTGTCATGACTTCACAATGTGCATTTCTTCATTGGCTTCCACCCAGTTACTCTTTTCCAGATGCACATGGATGCAAACAATTCTCTTTACTGCCACTCTTTATAAACATGAAAAAAAAATCTGCCAATTTTACAAACATTTTCTGTCCTAGGAAATTCATCCCAGTTCCATGTCTGCTTGAAAGTTATTTGCAAAAAGTTGAAAAATAAGCATTTTGAGTGCCTTTTTCACCTATGAATGATTTTGTGCATAGCATAAACTTGCAACAAACTTTTACACATATCCTTTCCTAACATTTCTTTTTTTAGAAAAATAGTGGTTTCTGAGCCAGAAATAGATTTGCATTGTCAATCCACTGTGAATTATTCTAGGCCTGCTTGTATGAAGGAACAAGCATAATGGAAATAAATATATTCTCAGTCAGTTCAAACCAGCTCTGGAGTTCAGAGATCCTACACAATGTCTTCAGTATGTATTTACAAACATATGGTGAGATCATAAGAATTTGGACCTACTTTCAAACCAACAATTTCCCATCCTTGTGTTGAAGTTTCCTTGTTTGAATATATTACATTTTCAATCAAGTTGTATAAATGCAGGTTACCTCTACATCAAATTATACTTATTCCTTCCCCCATCATGGTTTATGTATGATATTGTTGCAGATGAAATAATATAGTGATTTCAAATGCTTGCTCATTTTCATTTCATCATCTTTGTGTTGGCCTGAATTGCTTTTCAACTGAAAATAGTGTAGCAGATTCTAAAATGTTTGTGAGACCTCACAATAAAAAGACATTTTTGCTTCATATGGTTGCTAACCATTTGCCAATAGTTGTACTGTTTCTATTTCATTTTGCCAAAAAGCCATTGTTAATGCCAGTTATTTTTTTTATAGGGCAGTATTGTTTGCTGGATACAAGTTTTATAGGCTTTTTCTTTTGGTACCACCTTGAAAACCTATTCTGGATTTCATTTCATTGCCTTTCCCAGATTATTCCACTCAAGCTTCAGTTCCCAATCCTAACATTTTAATGTCAACTTTTGGCAACTTTATTTATTTGTTAGCTGTATTAGAATTACATGCTGGGCTAAACAGATGTCCTGTTTTTCATTCTTACCTGAATTAACATTTAGCAAGTTTAGCTGAAGGGAATTCAAGCTGCTATGCTTATTTTAGCCGTATGACTCTTCATAAACTTCTGATTTTGAGAAAATAATATATACATATTTAGTGTCAAGCACAAACAGTCAGGATCATTCATAAGGTACAGCATAGAAGATTTATTCAAGCCTGTACTCAGAATCTGATCAACTAAAGTTCAACACTATTTGGCCCCAGATAAGGGTCAATGAAATTCAGGAGGAGTTGGACTTGGAGTGCTTATGCAGTTCAATGACTCCAAACTGATGACATGTTTAACTCCGTTCCCCCCCAACTCTGCCTGCTCTTCTACTTCACGCACAATTGCATGCACACATTTGATTTATCATTTGTTTTTATCTGTGTAACTCACACCAAATCAATATGTAAACATCCGATAAACTCTTGTGATTTTGGCTGAAAAGAAAAACTGCAAGTTTCCCTTCTTGGTTGATGGAGTTTATTTATTTATTTAGTGTATGGCAAATACATTGACTTATAGTAGTTCAAATGTTAATGTCCAGTCCACCCAGCCATTCAATGACAAGGTGATCTGTGTTGAAAAAAAAAATCAAACTTTGGGCCAGTGTAAGCTCTTGATGGACATTCGGACAAAAATGTGATGGATGTTTTGTTGAGGAGCACCACAGTCACACTGAGGGGTAGAGACAAGACCCCACTTAAACAATGATTCCTGGCAGACACCATGTTCAGTATGGATCCTGTTCAGAGTTGACCAACACTGCTGAGGAAGGTCAAAACCTGGAACCTTTTGTGTAGGGTCATCTATGTAACTGCCTGTATCTGCGCGTTCAGCAGTCCATTTGGCTTTCCACTGTGAATTGATGCCAAAGTTGTTAGACAGCTATTGAGCGAGTGCCAGAAAGGGCTTCCTGGGTTTAAGCCAGTTGTTGGTTGATGAAGTATTATCTAATTAAATAAATTCATTTTATATGTAGTTGTATTATTTGGCTTTACCAATTATTTCAAGAAATATTAGCTGAACAACATAGGACTGATTTATTTCACAGAACTGTGAAAATTGGGATGCTCTGTCTCAATGCCCAGTCAGAGGGTCATCTACTTCATCCAATATTGACAGAAATGTCTTCTGCTCACTAATAAATATCTCTGCTCTAGAAATGGGGTGACTTTTTAAACTAGGTTCAGCTTCTTTATTCTACTTGAACCTAACTTAACAGTAGAACCTAGCTGTTTCTGTGACCCCCCCCCCAAAAAAATATATATATGCAGAATTCATATCCAGGCTTATATGTTGATTAGTAAATTGATTGTATCATGAGGCATTGGGTAAAATGTAGTAGAAAACTATAATGAACAAATCATGGATTTTTTTAAAAAAAATAGAACAAGAGGGGAGAACAAGAAAGAAAGGGAGAAGGCAGTGTGTAAATACAATATTTGTTGTCAATGTAATAAAATCTGATTTATTAGGCAAACTGTAGAACTGATGTTCAGAATTATCAAAATAAAATAAAAACCTCCATGTTGATCACGTTTCTTGAAGATAGCCTCTCAATTTTTTTCTGTTCTCCTCTTTTTTACCCCTTCTCTTTGCATATGTAGAGTTTATTTTTTCTATCATCTGCATGGGGTTAGTTTGTTTATTTGTTTGTTTAGAAGAAATGGTCCATTGACCATTCAGATGACTCTGGGCAGTTAATAACAACAAAATATCATAAAATAAAAACTATCCATAAACTATATCTAAGGTGCTTTTCAAAAGGCAACTTTCAGAAACATTTCACTTCTCATCCAAGAAGCTTCTTCTGTTCAGGTTATTTTAATGAGGAATCCATAAAAAATAATGATAACGATGATAATGACAATGACGATGATGATGATGAAGTAACCAGGAGTGGGATTCAATTTTTTTAACAAGCGGTTCTGTGGGCATGGCTTAGGTGGTGGGTGTGGCTTGCTGGTCATATGACTAGGTGGATAGTCATAAGTGTGAAAAATGGTCATAAGTCACTTTTTTCAGTGTCATTGTAACTTTGAATGGTCACTCCACACAAGCAAAGTACCAGCAAAGGAGGGGGAAAAGTCTCCAGAGGCGTTCCTGGGACAGAAAGTCGAGTCCTGCCAAGAATGTAATAAGGGTTAATGGAGAGCAACACCAGAATGTTTCCTTCCTGCCTTCCTTACAGGATTAGGCCAGTAATTTCTTCGAACAACCGGTTTTCCGAACTGCTTAGAATGTTAACAACCGGTTCTAGCGAATAGGTGTGAACGGGTAGAATCCCACCTCTGGAAATAACCCTTAAAATAACCAGTGTTAGTTCAATCATATTTTTTTCCTCTTGGAGACAAAATACTTACTTCAAATCTCTATAAATGTGTTAAACATTTCAACAGGCTTCAAAATCAGAATCTCACTGTAATGATTCTGTGATTTTCCAGCTTAGCTGAATGTAACTATTCAAGATTGATCTTTTCTTATGCTAATACAGAATTTAGAGACAATTGGAAATAATATATACTTTTGACCACACCATGATTATTAATAATATTGATTTAATGCATAAATGTATGAAACATTATGACCAACAACAGTTTTAACAAAAAAAAAAAAAAGTAGGAAACTTACTGTTATATTGAGGATTTTTCATCTGTAAATGGGTTAAGTTTGAAAGAAAACTTTCACAGCCCTTTATACTTTGGAGTGAGCCTTAATTTAAGGTCATAAACTACTTACTATATTTATAATAGATAGATTTTTATTCCACTTTAATCTATCACAGTCTGGTTAACAGAAAGTATATTTCCTATTCTGGGATGACTGTCCAGGTAATGTCTATGCATGTGTATTTAAAATTTCACCTTACACAATGTAACAATGTCTCTTTTATTTTCCACATAAGAAAGTCAGAATATTTTGAATATACACAGGGAGTATTTAAAACATGCTGATTTTCATATGAAACCAATTCTACTACCGAATTGTATTATGATCTTGTTATGTGAACATGTATATTGAAGTTTTAACTAAATTTCTATTGAGGAAACATTCTTTTGAGTTTGACCTAGACTCATTACATATCGAATCCCTGTGAGATCAACCTATAATACCCTTTTTTCCCTAAAGTAATATGCTTGCTTCTCTAAAACCATTATTTTCAAAGATAGATTTCTTTTGAATGATGGTTCCACTGAGTACACAACAGTGGCAGAAAGTGTATTCATAAATTTCTAGTTATATTAATGTCCGCACTTAAAAAAAAAAAGTAGAAAAAGTTTCAAAATTGCTGGCAATATTTGTTATTTTAGCTTTTTGTTCAGCAGATTTTGGAGGGCTTTAAAAAAATGAAGAAACAACAACAAAAGAGTTATAAGAAGCAGGTTAATTACAACATCAGGTTCAACATGTATGTATGTATATATATATATGTACACAACATTGTCTGTTCTTTAAAACAATTATTCCCCCTGAAAATATAAAACCAGTTTTTCTGACTTGCAAAGTTTTTGCAGTCTATCATTTAAATTACTTAAATAAAGGGAGCCTTAGTACTCCCAAAAGCTGAGAATATAACACCCTCCATGCATATTAGCTTGATCTTCTTGACAGACCAGGAAAGTGTTTGTGTGTGCCAATTAAAACAAAAATGGATCCCTAGTGGCTTGTTCTTCACACAACTTCTGAAGACTGTTATCATTGTTTGCTGGGGTAACTCAGGATAGGGCTGCTATCCAAAGTAAACAAACTTTTCAAAACTTTCTTGACAGATGGGGGTTACAAATGCATTTTAATAAGAGAGTTGCCAAAGCAACATTTCTTTTTTTTTCTTTTGACAATGAGCATATATTTACTTAACATCTAGTAACTTTGGGGGATACAAGGCAGATACATTCTCACAAAATGTTTTAACTATCAGCATTTCTCCCCCTTTGAAAACCCAAGTTGAGGATGTTTTTCCTCACACTGATATTTTAGCTGTGCTTTTTAAAAGATGTCAGCTAGATTGGACTTGTCAAAAGGAATTATTGGGGGTTACCAAAGCAAGGTTGTTGTAAGAGACATTCTCCTTAAAAATGTAATTGGTATGGTTGTCATAAACACCTTTAATTTAGCACAATTCATCTGATAAACTAGATCAGATAATGAAATTGGGTAGAGACATTGGAGTTGAAAAGGATTTACCTGATTCACTTTAATTATGCATCCAGAAAATGAAAACTAACTTCATTATTGTGCATACGTGTGTGTGTGTGTGGTACATATCTTTTCCCCCTCCCTATGTATATTTATTTAATATAAACATGATTAAGACATGGATTTATTAAGGTTGAGGAGAATGCATACTGCTCCCAACAATACATACACTTTTGACATGCTTTCAAAAAATGCCAAATTCCTATCTGTGTTTTAATTTCATTGAAATATAATTCAAACCGAATTAAGGAATAAGAAGCTTGAAACCAACTTAATTGACTATGCATATTGAAACTATTTTAATCAGAACCTATTTTATTCTCCAAATTTTGTTGGAATTATTTTTGCATCAATTCATTTTTCAACTATAATTTGGGGAAAGTCAGACTTACTTTTCTAATCCATTTGAAGAAAATGTGAGAGCTATATTGTGAAAAGCAAGTTAAGGTATGTATTATTATTACACAAATTCTCAGGATACATATCTGCAAATTCAACATCGGGAGAAATATATTTTAAAAAAACTGATTCTTTTTAAAAGCATATTTCATGTCTTAAAACCAATTTTAAAACAAGAAGAATTAAACTACCTTTCTTGGAATGCACAAATTTTAATGATTACTAGATACAACAATACAATTAAAATAAGTTGTGCCATTATCTAATAATCATCTGGATTTTTGCAACCCAGCCACAGCAGGAATAGTAGGAGAATATGTGACAAGATAATATGCAAATAAATAAATAAAACTTTTCCTTGAGTTAAACTTTATAAGTTCTCAATTTGACAAGGAAGAAATTCACCCAGCAAATATTAGGAAGAACAATTCTCTGCAGCATGTGGAGAGAAAAATATAACAGCATTTTTTTCCAATGAGATTCTTATCATAGATTCTGAGACAGAATAATAGTTATACTGTCTCATATTTCTCCACCAAATAATTTCTAAAAGAATGTGTTCCTAATATGTAATACTGGATACATCTATGGTTTTTATACCCTACTTGTGAATTTTTCCACAGGCATGTTCAGTATGGAAAAAACAATGTGGTGATACTGTAAATAGATATGTTTCTATGGTGAAGAAATGAATTATCTATCTTGTGATGAAGTTTTATTTTGACTCTTTTTTTCCTGAGGTGAAACAGAGAAGAAAGGAAGAAAGAACAGAACTAGTACCTGGGCACCTAACTTTGCAACCATAGAAACCACTATTTGTTTGTTCTCCTCTGGCTCTATGCTTATTGGGATTAGTTTAATTTCTTTATTTAAAAAAAATTGCAAGGAGTGCTATTGATCAAAATGCTTGTCTCAGTCATAAGAATCTTATGGATTTTTTTTTAAAAAAATAAATGAGATGAGAACTGCAGACCAATGGTCTGTTTAGAAGTTTGTCCAACTGCCTAGATAAATGATAGAGGTAAGCTGGGGGGATAAAGGTGAAACATATTTTTAATCTCCATTGAAGAAACAAAATAAATGTTGGGACGATCAAGAAAGTCCACTGAAAAATATCACTGATTAGTTTAAAAATGTTATACGCAAGAGTGCATGCTTTTATCCTGTGCCTCTATCCCCCCTCCCTTTGGCATATTTAAAATAAAAAGAGATAGAATATAACAAAGAGATACCACTGAGAAAACCACTAATCCAAACTGAGACAGTGTTATGAATCAAGTTTGCCAATATATATCAACTATTTCATATCAGTTTGTGAATAGATGATGCAACTTCATGTAACTGATTCACAAATAAGAAAGATATCCATACACCTCTTGCCAAGATTTCAAGAGCTTTTTTTCAGAAAGCAGGGGAGGAGGACTATAGGATCTAGTACATTTCACTTATTTGGACCTCAAATTGCATAGCAAATCAGTAACGGAGGGTAAAGGAATCTTCACGCAAAACGCCCCGTTTGAATGGATGCCGAAACCAAAATGAGAAGACTGTATATTGTCCTTTATCCCTTATATGAAGTGTGCTGCTGAAATATCTTAATTCATTATGCCTTTATATTAGAACATATGCTTGGAAATGATGGAATGCAAGAACGTGACGGTATTTTTAAAGCTATTAAATCAAAAAGAGTGCAAACAAAACTAAAAAAAAAAAAAAAAAAACCAGCTTCTTTTCCTGGACACATTTGCAAATTTCCATTCCTATATCTCTGGTCCCGGAATTTTCTTATCAATGCTTGATAAGAAAGATGTTCAAACTTGCCTTATTATGAAGAGGTTTTTTTTTTTTTTTTTTTTAAATTATTTAAGGCTATAAATTGTTCAGGCAAAATCTGGCATAATTTCCTCCTGAACTCTTTCCAAAGGTCTTAAAATGATATTGTTAGTAATGTAACTATGATTTAAACTATTATTTCAGCTTTTTTTTTCACCAGTGCATCTAAATAGGAAATCTATAGAAGGGTCTATAAAAACTGCACTTTAACTGAATCAAAGTCAAATTTTTGGTAGCGCTTGTCTCCGAATGTCAGAGATGAAGAAAAAGAAAGTCAGTTGCTGAGAGTAATTAAGAAGTGGATGCATTTAAACTGTAGAGAGCAGTAGCAGTCTTCTTGAAACCATCTAGCAACTCTGAAGATTATGAGAAAGGGACTTGTTTGAGATACAGACAGTATTTTAAATGAATTAACTTTTCCCTGTTCTGTTATCTACTTTTGCTGATATAGTCATACATCACCAATTATATACAATGATTACAAACAACACATTAAAACAAACACCTTCAAAATGAATGTTGCTTTGCTTGTTAGCACTGAAGTAGTTTTTTTACATATCATAAGGATACATATTTTTATGCAATACTGAAATAGTTGTATTTTAATAAAGCTTGAATTTATTCAATGGAAGAGTGAACTAAGTTACATCCCTCTTAAGCCTTCAAAATAAACTCACTAATTATGCCTTGCTTTGAACTTTCAAAACTCCAAAATTTATATTAATAATTTAAATGATATTTGCACTGGAAGATACAAACTAGACTGGACTGACCATTGCATTTAGTCTAATTCTCCCTCCCTCCCTCCCTCCCTCCCTCCCTCCCTCCATGATTATACTGACAATGTTACATTAAACATTTGAAAGTCACCCAAAATGGAAATGTGTAAACTTGAAGTGTGAGAGATATGACCCATCAGCTAGTTACTTTTGTGTTATTGCTGAGCCTAGAAATCTTGTGGAAATGGTCATATCCCCTTAAACACAAATCTTTTATCCTATAGAATCACAGTCCCAAACAAGAATTAAATGCTTATTATGTGTGCACTTCTCAAGCTCATTAAATATAATGGCATTTTAAAATTCTGTGACTAACACCCACTTTCCTCTATTTTAAAATACACAATGTATGTAAACACCTGTCTTAATCAACAGCTGCTTTTAAGATTTATGTACAGTTATTTTGGAAGTTGGTATAATTGAATAAAATAGGGCAATATTTTCTGCCTAGGAATACCACATAGGTATGTGTACTATATATATATGTTAATTGTCAAAAATTATCTGAAAAGCCACAAGTCCACAGGAAGATGTTAAGAGCCTAAGTTATGGAAGGAAAGTATTAGGGAGGAATCAAAAGTTATGTCACCGAATAGTTCATTTTTATTTGATGTGGAAGAATGTTAAGATTGATACATGATTTTTCAATGTGATATTAATACATCTTTTACTTATAATACCACTTGAGGGGGAAAACGCACCAACTGAAAGATCAAATGACAGAACATATGTATTTACACCATAAGACAGTTTCGTTGAATTTATATTTTGTTAGCTTTTCCTATGTATTTGAATAAACAAGTTGTCATTCAAATAACACTGATGATATTCAACTCAACTAGGTAGAAAATAGAATTGATATTGTTAATATTTATTCTAATTATATGTTGCTAACAGAACTCAGTGTATGTTTGATAAATCTATATTCCCAATATATATTTTATATTTGTGTGTTGTTATAAACAAAATACATAGAATATATTTCTTACAAAAAATAGAGATGCTCCTGCCAATGTGTCAAGCAGAAATAAATATGAACAAAATATTTGTCTGGGGGTTTTATACATCTTGTATAGTTATCCACATGCTAAGGCAACAATGTTCTGACATCAGTCCCAAGTTTTTATAGTCTTTAAGGAACAATGAAATTCTTTATTGTATCTGCTATAAAAGATTAACCTGGATAATTCTCTCTCTATATATATATAAAAGGCCCACTATTTCATAATAATGTGTGAATAAACTTGGTCAGATTAATTCTGCCAGTTCTAGCCAAACCTTTTTTGTTTCTTTAAAGTCACTAAATGTTCCCCTCAATGAGTTTGCCTTTAAAATTTGCTATATGTAATATTCACTAATACTTTGTGCAACAGAACTTTTCTGTCTAGTGTGTCACTCTGGCCTGCAAATTCTCTTGTGGATGATCTCTTGAGAAAGAAAAGATAAAAAGGCCAGTCAAAATCCTCCATGTTCTACTAATTAAAATACTTTTGGCAATGGGAAAAGTTGGTGGGATACTACCAGTATTTTAAACATGTGTCCCCTAAGTGATGAATAGGGATTTGACTTATGCTTGTTATAAGTCATATACCTACTTATATTTTAGTACTAAATATTGTAAGTACTTTTAATAATGTGTACCTTATTATTTCTCATATGAAACTTCACTACAGTGAAGGAATTAGGGAAACAAATATAAACATAACAAATTCAGACCATCATCCACATTCACTTTAAGCATCATTTTAAATTTCTAGGACAAGCCTAAGAATATTCCATTTTTCCTAGAAATGTTGTTTTAGACAAAAAACAGTGTCACACCAATATCAAAGGCAGCTTGTTCTAAAATGTTATTTGAGCAAATAGTATCAGGCAGACCAGCTGCCCAGATCAGTATGGACTGACATAATCTGCCAATCATGCAAGCTGTCCTGGAGCAGACACTTTTAAAAAATTGAATTTGCCTTATATTGATTTTTTTATTTATGCATACATTTGCTGAATTTTAAGTAAAGAAATGTCACAGTAGCTTTTGTCATGAAATACTTAATAGTTTGAAATAACAGAACCAGCTCCCTTTTTTTTTTGCTGATTTTAATTTTTATTTACAGAAGACTTTCTAAGATGAATTACACTGAAATAAAATGATGTAGCAAATGATTTGCTGATATGTCATTTTCTCATTGTAAGGTCACAACAGTTTCAGGAAATGAGGTCCTTCTTCAATCAGATATTGACTTCATCATATTGGACTGGTTCCGTGCTATCAAAAACACAATTGACAGATTGGTATGCATTTGTTTTAGATTTTGCTTTTCTTAATCATGCAGTAATTTAAGGGGTTCATATGATTTTGCAGCAAGTCAAGTTAAAAATGCATCTCCCTCGTTCCCTTTGATTCAAGAAAAACACCTACATACATCTATTATTTAGAAGTACTTCTGAACTAAATTATAATTTGAATAGGTTTTGAAAAAGAAGGGTGTATCTTTTTTTGAAATTATGATGATTAAATATGTTGTAAAGTAAACATTTATTAACAAACACAGTTTAACTTCCTCTTTTTATGTAATTTATACTGCATAGTCTTCAAGAGGACTATTAGTATGGTTGAATTCAATAGTTCAATAACTCAAGTAAACATCTGACCGCTGTCTGTCTTTCCTTCCTTCCTTCCTTCCTTCCTTCCTTCCTTCCTTCCTTCCTTCCTTCCTTCCTTCCTTCCTTCCTTCCTTCCTTCCAACATTTAACAAGTTCAGTTGTTTGAATATTCCATTGACACAACATACTAAATTTGCAATTCTATATATTTTTACCTGGGAATGAGGCTTTATGAACTATGTTCTGATAGTCTTATCAGCTTATGCTGTCAATATGTCCAGTAAAATGATCTCTAACAAGGGGATATAAAATATTTGCTCTTTTAAATGAATATATGAAACTTTCTTACAACAATGAAAGAAGCAAATAAGATGCTTATTGCACATACTAGAATCTCTGTTCCTCTAATACTGATTAGAACAACATAAATATGTAAAATATACTGTTGTGGCTTCATAAATACATGGATCCAAAATTAAAAATGAACATTTTCTTCTTATATTCTTATTTCAAATTTCTTCACAGGATTGTTCTGATGAAATAACAGACTATCTAAAGACTGTAAATATGAATCTTATTATTTTCAATTAATTCTACAATACATAAGAATACATAGGAATCCAATCCTAACCTAGATTATGCCAAAATAATGAAATGTGATTTATAGTATGGCATCATAATGTATGCACTTCCTTTTCATCCTTACACTGCAGTGTCTAAAAGGAAGAACTTCAATCATAATATACATTTTATTTCTTGTTCTTCCATACTCCCATTTCCTACTACCTAACAGACACAGAACCAATTTCAATGTAGTAATCTTAAAACACATTTAATCAATTCATTAAATTCATTTATAGCCTTCTTCTAAATCTAGTGTTAGAAGTATACTAGCTTTCATATGTTTATATGCACATAAATATAAATGAAGTTGTAACTGTAAGTCCCAGAATAAATTCAGGTATCAGTTAATATAAATAAAAGCATAAATATAAATTCAGTTGATGCTAAGGTCCTTTCCAATGAGTTCAAAGGATGGAATCAGAGAAAGGTGATTAAGCATGCAGTCAATATGTTCATGAAAATGAATTTTTCAAATACGTAACATTACTGAATTGTGCTCCATTTATCTCATGCACTTAATCCTTTTTTTTTTACTTGATCTGTGTTTTCAAACAAAAGTGTGTAATATATCAGTGCCCAATATATTTTCATGTCTGATTTTTAATCTGTAGAAATAAAAAGTGATTTTAAGTTACATGTTTATAATAGTGCTATGTGAAATACTTTATTCAGTGGCTTCTTTAGATGAAATTTTCTTTTACCATGTACAAAACTTTGATTTGTTTTGCTTTGTTTTCTTTTGTTTTATTTTCTAAATTTCTGTTACTTTTATTTATTTACACAAAATGTTTCTAAGGATATTTTCTATCATTTTATCTTTCTAGCCTAAAGAGAAGAGTTACATATCAAAGAACAATGAGCTCAAAATTCAGAGATCTTCTAGTTCTGAACTACTGGGTGTTCATGCCGACAGTAAGGAACCAAAAACAGAAAATAGAAAGTCTTTAAGTAAGTAAAATTATTTTGGTAATGAAAAGTTATAGAGAACCTTCTGTTAGTAAGATACAGTGTTCTATCTTGACTTTTAGACCCTCCAATGTTTTTCCCCCTCCAAATTCTTTAGTTGTGACGGCTCTTCAAGAAGAGAAATGGGACCAAAAATTTATGGAGGGTGGAGTGATTAAAAATTCATGGCTTGCATTCAATGTGTGTTGGGTGCCAATTATGTTGGGTGCAGCATTAATGCATCATTAGGGAGCATGCATCAATTTGTGAATTCTTGATGCATCAGCATTGAATCCAAAATAAACATGGCACCAATCTTGTTTAGTCTAACAGTGATAACATTGTTATACATACAAAATTAGCAATGTTTTAGAGGACTATATTTCATCTCCCAGGTTCAGATGCAATATGTCATTAAATAGCAGGGGAACACTGTTGCCTTCCTATTTTTTTCCTAGGTTTCCTGGAGTGATTTAGCTATCAGTTGTGGAAAACAGGATGCTGGATGCATGGCCTGATCCAGCAAAGCTTTTGTTATATTCTTAACGATATAGAGCTTTACATATAAATGAAGTTATGACAGAAACAGTTTGAAGTATTTGAAAATATTGTTGATTGTTTACAAGATAAAGATCTCTATATCAATATGTAAAAAAAAAAAATCCATCTGGTTTATTTCACAAACATTGAATGCCACCTTAAGCATAGATTCTGGGAAGTTCACAAAGGAGCAGTAAAAAGCAAAGAAAAAAAATGTAAGTACAATAAAATCAACAAAAAGCCATAAAAATAAATATAAGCTCAACATAAATTTAAACACCTACTGAGCACTAGTGTTGCAGCATCCTACCCAACCATCTAAACCAGGGGTATCAAACTCAAGGCCTGCAGGCCGAATTCAGCCTGTGGGGTGCGTGGATCTGGCCCACAAAGCCGCCATGGAAACAGCAAAGGACTGTCCCACTGTGTTTTTGCCAGTGAAAATGGCCCTCCCAATCTCTTTTTTTACTGGCAGAGGGTTGCAGGAGACTGTCGCAGCTGGAAATGGAGCTTGGGAGCCCATTTTAGCTGGCAGAGCACTTGGGCCACCACAAGCACCCCCGACACTAGTGATGTTGAGCTGGCCACACCCACCCTTGCCATGCCCACCCTGGCCCCCCAAGGTCAAACACAACCCTGATGTGGCCCTCAATGAAATAAAGTTTGATACCCCTGATCTAAGTTCAATAAAGCTGGTGAAAAAGATACTCTGGCACTGATAATGTTGCCCAGTTTGGATAATGAAATATCTGCAAGAAAACAATCAAGCTCAGAGAGCACTAAGGGCCCCTCATTTCAATCCTGAGCTACAAAAATTCTCCTTTATTGAAGATACCCATTTTCTTCTGAAAAAGTATCAAGTAGGCGAGGAAGAAGCATTTCACTGGTGTTGAGACAACTTCATAAAAACACAATTCTTTTACTCCATTCCCTTGAACATTCAACAGAAGAATAGAATAGAATAGAATAGAATAGAATAGAATAGAATAGAATAGAATAGAATAGAAGGAAGGGACTTTGGAGGTCTTCTAGTCCAACCCCCTGCCTAGGCAGGAAACCCTACACCACTTCAGACAAATGGTTATCCAACATCTTTTTAAAAACTTCCAGTATTGGAGCTTTCACAACTTCTGGAGGCCAGTTGTTCCACTGATTAATTGTTCTAACTGTCAGGAAATTTCTCCTTAGTTCTAAGTTGCTTCTTTCCTTGATTAGTTTCCACCCATTGCTTCTTGTCTTGCCCTCAGGTGCTTTGGAGAATAGCGTCACTCCCTCTTCTTTGTGGCAGCCTCTGAGATATTGGAACACTGCTATCATGTCTCCCCTAGTCCTTCTTTTCATTAGACTAGACAATCACAACCATATTCTCTTGGGTAGAATTCATAAGATTAGCAGAGAAGATAATGAGGATCTGATCAATAAAGGGGTTTATAGGAAATGCCAGCACTTTGAATTCCACATTGTACAAAATATATAGTTCCTATAAGGAACTATTGGTGAGCAGACCATGAAAATGTAAGAATGTTAGCTAAATTAAGAAAATGGGAAATGACCAATGCATCGATTCAATTCTGCATGGATGAAAAGGTCCACCTCCAAGGCTACATACCCCAGTATGCCACCAGGTATTCTGCATATATATTCTCTCCCAGAGAACTTACTGAGATGCAAAAAAACCCCAGCATTCAACACATTTTTTAAGAGAGGTCAAGTGTATGAGCTCCTATGCGGAGACAGAGGGAAGGAAGTGGGAGAAGAGAAACTGTAATGAATCACGGGATCCTTGTAGCTCAAGAACACCTTGGCTCTGGCAGCAGCTCTGATGCATTTTGTTCAGCATGCTGTTTCTAGCAAGGTGCCATTGTAAGAGGGCAGATGAACACAAAGAGGAAGAAGGTAACATCTGCTTTCCTTAGCCACTTAGCGTCAGCTTTCAGATGCATACTATTTCTGCAAGATGGCTAACTCAGTCGGCTATACCTACACCACAATTAGTTAAGAAGCTGAACGAGACAAATTCGACAGCTGACGGAGGCTATATCAAATGCCCCAGCATTTTCAGGGTAAATATAGTGAATGTATTTATTGTTCTAGCAATCAACATTTTATATAACGTTGTTCCCATTAGGATGTAGATCTGACTTCTTTCCAGCCTTGCTAAAGATATGTTTGTCTCTCCTTTGTTCAACCCTACTTAAAAGTGGCTCATGGAGAACAACTCCAATCCATGGGCCCCTACCTCTTTGCCATTTTTTCTGGCAGGAAGCCATTAAACTGTCTCACCATTTGTTGTTGTCTTTTATGCTTCTTGGCATCATAATTCTAACATCTCTTCAGTAATGATTTAGAAGACAGATCAAGTTCCCACCAATGAGATAAAGTTAGCAGACAACCCAGCACTTGAACCACACACAAAAAAAAGTTGCGAGGAGCCCCTGCCGTGCTAAAACTTTCTTTTCAAAAGGAAGAACAATCCACTGTGAACTTGTACGAATTTCAGCTTTGTGTGTATGTTTATACAGTGTAGCTTGAGTTGCCTTAAAAATATGTATTTTGAATTTTCTTTTGGCCCCTCGAGAGGGAGTAATTATGTGGAATTAGAAAAATGTTAGCATTTGCTTACTTATTAGTAGTCAAGGCACAAATTGTGTTGTCAGTTTTTTGCCTTTGGCTTTCCATGCCCTTAATGTTCACACCAGTATCATTGCCAGAATTATCAGCAGCCAGAGCCAAAATTGCTTTAGAAAAGGCCTGAGAAGTGGTAATGACACATTGTTAGCAGTTAACAGGTGGTCGTTCCATTGTCCAGTTTGATTGCAAAGCTCAAGACGATCCATCCAGGATTTGTGAGAGGGCATTTTAAAAGAGTTTTTAAAAAGTAGAATAGTTGTGTTTCTTGGCTAGTCTTTGGAAACTAAGGACTGAAGAACAAGTTCATACTTCAAGTAAAATGAATCAGAAATCAGTTTCTGATTTAAGATGAGAAATGGCATTTGTGTGTTTCATATTCTTTCTTCTCTCTCTCCTGATATTAAAGGCTGGGGTTCTGCCATATCGGACGCTAAGGTATTCAGCCTTCACTTTTCTGCAACTGAAAAGTGTTTAGACTTAAAAGAACACTGGGATGTTATTACCTGGTGTATGTGTTTGCATCTCATCCTCCTAGTTAACATCCTCCTAAGTTACATCTCCTCCTCCTCCTAAGTTGTATTCTCATCCTCCTTCCTAAGTTAACAGGGTGAATTATGGATGTATGTAAAATTTGCTGGATTCCTATAACTGTTTAAAGAATCCTTATTAGGGATGTATCACATATTCTATGTAAGAGTATGTTCTTAGAGAGCCAGTTTGATGTAGTGGTTAAGGCATTAAACTGGGAGAGTATGAACTATAGTCTCACCTTAGGTGAAAAGCTATCTGTGTGACTTCGGGCCAATCAGTCTCTCTCAATCTTAGGAAGCAGGCAAGGGCAAACCACTTCTCCAAACTTTGTTCAAGAAAACTCCAGTGACTTCTCCAGGTAACTGAAGGAATCAACACTAACTCAAAGGCACACACAAAATATGTTTCCCACTGTGTATATATTTAATAATTGAAAAATGGTTGGATACTAACATGGAGAAATAATTACAGATAAAGGAACTGGATACTTGACCATATCACTTTTTTTTCTGTTTTCTAAGGCTTTGACTTGGTCCAGTATTTTGCTAAATCTTTTCATTTGTAGGTAAGGGAAGGAGAGGCCCAAGCAGGGATCAAGTTAATAAAATGAATGGTTCTAGCATTTTCTTATTCCCAACTATTATTCCATTCACAAAGACACCTCTAAAAAGGCTACAAACTATAGAAAAAAATAAATAAGATCCATCTATTAACATGCATCTTATGCTAAATGACTTAACATGTTTTTTTTAAAAAAGGAAAGCTAAATATGTTTCTTAATTATATGGGTAGATCCACAGTTTATTATTAATTGAAACCCATCTAGCTATAAATGGATTTCTAACCCCTAAAGCTGATAAACATATTTTATATCATTTAAACATGCATATTTGTACACATTCGTATATTTGTACAAGGCTATTTCTTGAATCAAGAACCCTTAAACATTTATCATACAATGGCTGCAAGTGAAGGTCAGTTCAGCAAATGCTTATAATTTTCTTAACACTTCCATCATTCTGATTTTCTTCTCAGTTTTTTATGCTACATTATTTCTTTACAGGTAAATGCAATTTACTACTATTTAGAGATATTGAGTGGCCATTCAGTGGCCATTATACCTTCAACAAGATATATTGTAGTTCCTATTCAGAAGCATAGTAAATTAATTATTTATCAGACATTACTCCTTTGTACAGAACCTAATTAGACAGAAATCCTGGAGCACAGTCAGAGCTAAACAGGAAAGAATTTGGATTCCAGAGTGGACCATTAATTTACCACCTTAATACTATAATTTTACTTAGAACTAATAGTCTTTGGATGAGACTTTAAAAAATGCATTTCTTAAATGGTTCCTTTTCTGCAACTGCTGCAGCTCAAGCTAGAAACCATTAAGTTTATAGGTTCTTCTTGCTTAGGGAAAACTATCTTGCATATTGTAATATTTTCATAGGAATTACAGTGTCCTCGGATCTTAAATCATTTAGATATATCCAGCTTTGGCTCATTATGGGTGGAAGGAGTGTAAGAAATAAATCTGACATAACAATAAGCTGTTCTAGTTCTCTGATTTGTTCCAGTATCCTTTGTTTTGGATTGCTTCTCAATCCTGCCTAGATTAACCCAAATTTTAAACACAGCTGGATTGATCTTAGATGCCATATGATGTCTGATTCAGAGCTTTTTTAAATAAATTCCTCTATCCTCCCTCATCTTCTCCTTCCTAAACTTCATTGACAATGAATGCGGTTTCTACAGTCCATTCCTTGTGAATCCATGTATCAGGTTCCAGATGCATGCCTTGCATGTATTTTACAAAAAAACAATAATATCAGGAACTGTAGGAGCTATATTTCTTAAAAGATCTGAGTGCTGCTGAGAATGTTTGCAGTCCCTAGGACTTGAAACATGAGGTTTCTACAATAATAGAAATGCAACTGGAATCCACCCAATTTAAAGTTGGATTTATTTCAAACATCCCCTGGATGGATTCCAAATTCTTTTGATTTTGTTGGGATCAGTTTTGAACTACAGTAGGGGATTCTCCCATCATTTCTTTCCAAAATAACCCTCTCATTTACTTTTGTAAGAAGCTAATTTTACATTTTCGGTTGGAACTATAAAGATCTGCTTTACACTGAGTCAGATACCTAATGCAATTATGTTGACTGTGGCTGGTTGCAACTCACTCTAGTTTCAAGAAGGTGTTATTCCAGACCTACCTGGATTGCTGCAGAAGGAACATGGTCATTTTGCCTGGGAAATAGGGGTTTCGGTAACACTTTTCTGCACTGGGTGGATATATAATGGCTAGGCATGTATTGCTTGGATCCTTCTTTCTTCCTCTCATTGTTATGATAAAAGAACTATTATAAATTTTCTGGATCATGACCAAGCTATGAATAACCGCCTCTCTTCCCTTCATGTTTATCCCCACCCACCCAATGAAAGCAACGGGCTTTTCTGGGAAGAAGAGTGCCCTTTAGCTAGTGATTTATTTATTAGTAAGTAAATAAAGAGACAAGATGCAGTCTCAGGCTTGATAACGAAACACAGTCCAAAAGCAGTATACTTCCAGCCTGCTCCTACCATTTGGATCTGGGTTTGTATGTCTTATTTACATTATTTCAAGTGCTTCATGAACATTTCTGGAAGTCTTATTTTTATCTCAAAAGCAACAGAAATATGTTTGAAGAAACATACCTAGGGCAGTGGCACAGTTGTTTGTATCACATTTTGCATTTACACCAGAAGAGCATAGAGCACAAGGTGGGATTCCTTCCTTATTATCTTGCTCCATTCCCAACGCACCCTGCTATTTTGCTGCAGGAAGTCTCCCCATTTCCCAGAGCAGATGTGAAGGAGAGAGCGCAGGGGTAGCAACAGTGAGGAGGTGATATGTTCATCAAATGTTTCCATCCTGCTAATGAATGTCCAGAATTGGATACAAGGAGTCCTCAACATACATCTGGTCATATGGTGGCCATTCAAATCTACAACAGATTCTCCAAAAGATATTGATTTTGAAGTTTGAACTGGCTGAACTTCAAAAGCCACTTTTGAAGTTTGGACATCATTCCTCTTTGCAGTCACATAATGACATTTTGGGTGCTCACAATCATCCCACATTCATGGTCATCTGCAGCACCCTGAGGTCACACACCTATGATTTACAATAATTCTGCTGGAAACTGGCAGTTACTTTTGATTTCCAGCAGAAGTGGTATTCAGCAGGTTCTGACCAGTTCTGGAGAACTGGTAGCGGAAAATTTTGAGTAGTTCGGAGAACCGGCAAATACTACCTCTGACTGGAGATTTTACAATATCCTTCCCCACCAAGCCACGCACACCAAGCCATGCACACAGTATCAGTAGTAAAAAAAAATTGAATCCCACAACTGGTTTCCAGCAAAAAACCAGGCCCATAGCTAATGATGTGGTTCCCTGTGGTGTCTGCTTAACGACTGCAGTGTCCAGTTCATGACCACCTCCTTTGCTTAATAACCATCTTTAAAAAGTTCATAAAATTGAGTCATGTGGCAACCCACTTTAAAACCATCACAACTTATGACTGTAATTGCCAGGTTCAATTATGATAATAACTCGAGGATTACCTGTATAGCTCTCTTAATTTCTTCTTCTTCTTCTTTTTTGGCTTTGGCTTTGGGGGCTTTTGACCTTTATTTTTTCATATCATGTATACTAAGGAAAAATTCATATATTGCTGTTGTGCTATGAATGTGGCTTCTTCAAGGATAAAGAAGTTCCTGCAGATTTTATTCTGCTAGTCATAGCCAACTCTAGGGGGCAATGTTCATATCCATTTCAAGACCATTGAGCCAATGCTATCTGAAGACATTTCCTCAGTCATGTTGCCAGCATGACATCACGGAGCACTTTTACCTTCCCACCGAAGTGGTACCTATTTATCTACTTGCATTTGCATGTTTTTTAAGTGCTAGGTTGGCAGGAGTTGGAGCAAAGACAGGAGCTCACCCCATCATGTGGCGCTCACATGGTGAATCTAGGCTGTCGGCTTTCCAGCCAACAGACCCAGTGTCTTAACCACTGAGCCACCACTACCACCCCTCTTCTTCAAGGATAATATATTGAGTGAAAGAAATAACAGATCATTTGTTCCCATATTTATCTTGCCTTACAAATGAAAAGGGTTCTAGGACAGCTAGCTGCTATAGCAGGGCTGTCAAGCTCCCAGACCATGGGCTGGATGCATCCTGCACTGGCCACGCCCATGCTCAGCTTAATGAAGAGGGGAAAAGTCCCGATATGTCACATGATGCCACCATGATGATGTGAGTTGGACACCCCTGTGCTGCAGTATAACCATCAAAAGAAAGGCAGTCCTTGTTTATAGGCTTATAGTCTAAAAGACACAAGAGAAAGAAATATAGGGAAATTAAAGGAAAGAATACTTGCACATGCTCTATGTTTCAACCACTTGATCTTTCTCAGAAGTATGTTGAAACCAATCCATGGTCATCTCCTTGTCCTACATCTCCTTGTCCTACTCAGCCATCTTCCACATATCTTTAGTTCATATTGTATGCATTATATCCCACCCTCACCCAGCCCCCACAGTTAAAAGGTAAAGGTTCCCCTCACACACACGCTCTAGGGGACAGTGCTCATCTCCATTACAAAGCTGAAGAGCCAGCACTGTCCAAAGATATCTCTGTGGTCATGTGGCCGGTATAACCAAATGCCAAAGGCGCACGGAACACCACCAAAGTGGTCTCTATTTTTCTACTTGCATTTTTACATGCTTTTGAACTGTTAGGTTGGCAGAAGCTGGGACAAGTAATGGGAGCTCTCTCTGTTACATGGCGCTAGGGATTCGAACCACCGAACTGCCGACCTTTCTGATCGACAAGCTCAGTGTCTTAGCCACTGAGTAGAAAAAGTAGCAATGTTGCAAGAAACTCAGATGGGTCAAACAGAAGCTGGTGTCTGAGTAGTATAGCAAATGTATGAATGTTCCTTGGAGTACGGGGAGTGAGGGAATTCTATATGCTCTTTATCATGAGCAGCCTAATCAATGGATGATGCATATGTTGAAGTTATATTGTTTAGTCCCACATCATCTTGACAAGAAGTGCTGGATTGCTTTCAGTAACGGTGTGGTTATTTCTTTGGGTGCCACTGTTATGGAGTTATCACCAATCTTCACAAAATGTCCATGTTGTGTTTCTTAATAAGTGTTACTTGAGCCGAATAGAATGGTACTATATCACAAGGGACATTTCTATTGATAAAATCAAGAAAATACTGGCAGAGCAGCTCTTTGGTACATATACCATTTTCAGGGACATTGTATTATAATGCTATGTGTATTTCTGTCAGCTGAGAAATAATAGAAATGTAAGGTTTCATGCTATTTTTACTAGTTCATCTTCTGTGATTCCTGATTGATTATTTTTCTGTCGTCCATTCTTTTATATAATCGTAAGTAATAATTACATGTTAACATCAATTTTTCCTTCACTTTGTAGTACTTCTTAAAGGGCATCAATTTGTTTTGAACCAAAATGTAATTATATACAGTAGCATTCATATAAACATTTTATGGAAAAAGCTATATTTACTGAAATATTCAAATTGTGTTCATACAGAAGGTGGGTGTCAATCTTTTTTTTAAGCACTATTGTTAAACAGTGACCTACTTTTATTAAAAGCAGAGCCATTAGACAACTGCTGTCATTGGTACAATTATATAAGAGCCATATTTTTCACAGTACACAACATGAGGTCTTTACTACTTTCTTAATATGAGTGGGCTAATACTTTACAATATGGCAATGTAATAGTAATATGAATCCTGATGTTTATGTCAAGAACATTAATGCATAGGCTATAAGATTTATTCATGCTTCGTCCAGAATATACTTCATAGGTTCACATATACTCCCAATTTTCTTTTCCTCCTAGCATTACACCAGGTAACCAGGGGGGGCGGAAGGCCATAAGTTACAAAAAGATGAAATGATGGATGGTTTCACAAAACCTCTCTTTCTGGGAATATCAAAGTAGTCTGCCTGCCTTTGAATCTGATACACTTCTTACCAACTATCAGATTTTAGAAAATGATTATTTATTTTTGATGAAGGAAGAAAAATTGAGAGAATTCGAATGCAAGTAGTTAGAAACAATTGCAGCTATAACATTTAGCCATTTATAACAATTGCCTGAAGTGACCTTGTATTGCAAATATTACCCTGTTTCTCTGAAAATTCGACTTACCCTGAAGGTAAGTCTTGATTTTTACACGTGCACCCAATATAAGCCCTATACCCCAAAATAAGCCCTAATTAAGATCCCAACCACTCCAGAGTGCATGGGTAAAAATTAAGTTAGGGTGGGGAAGAAGGGATGGAGCTGCCCTACTACTTACCTTTGGACAGTTGTAACCAGGCCTCGCACATCCCGACACCTGACTTGCGGGCCCATTTCTTTTGCAGCCGGCAAAAGAATCCAGAGCTCTGTTATTGGCTGTAGAGGCCTTCAGGAAATCCTTGCCAGCCGCAGAAAAAGTTCCTGAAGGCCTCTGACAGTGAAAAAGAGGTCAGGGGCGATGTGCACAAGTGATGACATCCCCCCAAAATAAGACCTGGTGCCTTTTTTGGTGGTAAAAAAATATAAGACACGGTCTTATTTTCAGAGAAACATGTTTTTGCCACATTCTAATTAAAAAGTAATCAGTTGTTGCTTTATGAGTATAGAGCATTGGCAATAATTTGTTTGTTCAAGTTCTTAATGTGACTAAAGTTTTCATTATTTCACTATTGTTGTCACTCAGGTATATATTACTTTTTATATCACAGTAGAGTAAAAAAGTGTCTGATTTTGAATTAGATCTTATGTTGGAGTTTAAGTAGCAGTGGTAAGCAATGTAAGAGAGGATTAGTCAAAGAACACCTTGCCATAGATTGCTGTCATTGGTTTATTCCTCCTTCTCCAGTAACAACCTCTCATCTCTGACTTTGAAACCCAAACAGTTTTAAACTGGGTTCTTGTTTCAGTTGCTTAATCCCCTTTCATAAATCATGTTCAAGTGCTGGAATAATTTGCACATCATTTAAGAATATTTACTTTGAAACATTCACCTCAAGCCTTTTTTGTATATCCTTTCTCTCTAAAGATTTGTAGTATTGGTTTTGTTCTCTGAGGTATAAAAGACCTGGGCAAACTTTATTCCTGTTGTTTCAAGATTAGTGAAATAAAATGCATATTTATTCAACGGGGAGCCAAAGAGGCTTTTCATAAAGATGATCATACACAGAACCCTAGGGAATGGTATAATACACAATGCCTGCCTTAAAAATCTCTCTAGACTTGTTCAAAACGGGATTGAATGACTTAAGTTCAAAAACATAAAGGATCTACAAATACATTCCTTCTAAATATATTTTATCTTTGTTGTGAAGGAGAGAGCTGTATATTCTTAATAAAAAAATGAACTCAATATTGGTGAAATCTGTATAGCAAACTATAGAAAGGAATATTTCAAACAGGCTTCAATTCCTCTAAAGTGAAGGATTATTAAGTACAGCAGTCCTGCCTCATCCAGTATTGTAAATATCTATTATAATTGTTTAGTTACACCTATAATCTTGTAAAGGGATATTTAAAATGGTTTTGTGTTTCGTTAAACTGCATTTTATATTTATGCAACTCAGATTTATACTATTTTCTATCTGAGCCTGTAGGATAGAAAAATTCCTATTGCTACTGAAGCTAAACAGCTTCTTTAAACAATAATTTATATCCATATATACCGCAATTTGCAGAGTAAGTAATGTTAGAGGATTCCAAGATTAATCATTCGCACTTTCTCTCTCTCAGTTAAACTTTCCTAGTACTGGAGGTTAGAATAAAAACTTCTAGGTCCATGTCTGGTTCCTGCATATAACACCAGTTTGTCTAATAGCTGCAGTGTGGATTGGACAGAGAGAGACTCCAGATCAAATGCCAATCCATCCATCAAAGTGATTGTATAATCTTGAGCTGGTCACTCCCCCCCTCCAGACTAAGAATACAAGGGAACAATGTTTGCCCTCTTGAGTTTGCCCATGGAAGCAAGACTGGATCTAAATATTATAAACAGATGTATAAAAACAAAAATAAAAAAAATCATGTAATTTGATTATGACAGCTGATAGATAATCCAGCTTGAATAGGCTTCAGATTCAAAAATCTGGAGTGCAGATGGACAAAGAGTATACAATGTGAAAGACCTTATTTCACCTCCCTAGGGACCTCCAAATTTATTGTGAAGATTACAAGATTAGGCTGAAGATAGGCTAGCAAAATTAGTGGCAAACCATTTTGGTCTAGTAGGTTGCCTAAATTAGGGGCAGCCAGATGTGGACTACAAAACTTTGGATGACCACTAGAGGGCAGCAAAGAGTTAGACTTGTATAATCTTTTGGCTTCTATATTCTAATTATTTGTATTTATGGAGCCCTACCTTAGTTCTTTCCTAAGATCATAACAATGCAATATAATTATTTCATTTAAAGTGTTGTCCTTTAAAGTGTTGTTTTATGTTTTAAAACACTGTTTATCTCACTAGTTTGAGATTTGACAAATAAATCTATATGCATTTCTGATAAACTGATTTTGTTACTCAAAATAAAATCAACTATAATTTACATTCCCTGATCAAGACTAATCTCTAACTTTTACAGTGTGTGATTCAAACAGGCATTATAAGATACAAAATTACTGTAAGTCATGCATCCAGTTGACCTCGGTTTTGCATTTCCTTTCAAGATAAAAGAGAAATATATTATTTTTTACGACCTGTACAGAAAATATTCAATTAATTAACCTACTGATGCTAGTTTAACAACTCCTATTTACATCTTCCACATCGCTGAACAATGACAAGCTTGCATCCAGCTGAACAAGAAACTTGTGAAGTGACATGCCTATGACTTGATCCTGTGTGCCCTTGTATGAGTTTTTTTATACAATTGTGTTTCAAAATAATCAGTGATGGCATTCTTTGCTAACACTGTTATTTGCCTTACTTCTGATTAATCCTATTAATGATTTATTAGTCTTTGTTAGAATTATTCCTAATTAGTACTTCTTAGTAATAGTTTTGTAGAGCACAAAACTAAATCTCAGTTGTATTATGTACAGAAAAATATTTTTTCTTCCCATTGTCCATGTAATTATTTATAACTAATCTAGATGTTAGCTTCCTAGTGATTTTGAAATAATTTCTGTGAAAGAAAGAAAAAAAAGAAAGAAAGAGAAAAAGGAAGGAAGGAAGGAAGGAAGGAAGGAAGGAAGGAAGGAAGGAAGGAAGGAAGGAAGGAAGGAAGGAAGGAAGGAAGGAAGGAAGGAAGGAAAGGTGATGAGAATAAGAGGGTATACAAATATATTTGTATCAAATCAGGCAATTTCTGATTTAGGATTTTTGATTAAGGCAAAGAATACTCATTTACCTTGCTTACTTGTTGTTTGTGGTGGAGACATCATTTAAATGTTTACAACTTTTTTTCCCAAGTTGGTGGTCAAATTCATATATATTATATCTCCCCAAACCAGACTTTAATGGATGGAAGCACATTCCTGTTAATTGATCGATTCCTTAAAAACAAATGTGTGCCCCAGTTCCACCACTCCAACTAAAGTTCAAGCTAGACAATTTAAGGCAAAACAAGTTAAAGAAGGTTATTCGGTGAATGTTAGACTAAGCAAAAATAATAATAAATCCTCTTCTGTTGGAGTAAAGCTTTCTTCTGATTTCAAAGCTCCTTTTTTGTCTTTATACATGAATTCATATTTATATCAATGAAAAGGTTGGGAGACAAAAATAATGCTTATTTTTTGCAATCAAAATATAATAATAATCTGAATAGAGCTGGAAAGGACCTTGGAGGTCTTCTAGTCCAACCCCCTGCTCAAGCAGGAGACCTTATACCATTTCAGACAGGTGGCTGTCCAATCTCTTCTTAAAAACCTCCAGTGATGAAGTCCTTACAACTTCTGAAGGCAAGCTGTTCCACTGGTTGATTGTCCTCACTGTTAAGCAGTTTCTCCTTAATTCCAGGTTGCTTCTCTCCTTGTTTAGCTTCAATCCATTGTTTCTTGTCTTCCCTTCTGGTGTTTTGGAAAATAAGTTGAAATATGCCCCCCCACTCTTCTTTGTATTCCAGTATTCAAATACTGGAATACTGCTGTTGTATCACCACTAGTCCTTCTTTTCTCTAGATTGGACAAACCCGATTCCTGCAACTGTTTTTCATATTATTATTTTTTGTCTCCAGGCTTTTAATCATCTTAATTGCTCTTCTTTGCACTTTTTTTTCCCCTCAGAGTCTCAATATCTTTTTTGTACTGTGGTGACCAAAACTGGATGCAGTATTCCAAGTGTGGTCTTACTAAGGATTTATAAAGCGGTACTAATACAACCTGGAAATCTGAGTTTACGGTGATGATTAATTTGGCAGGGAGCAAATTATAGCATAAGATTATCTGTGAAATATATATAGGCGTCTGAAATGACAGAGCAAGTTGTTTGATTGGAGAATGATCTGTAAAGGTTAGAGCAGTGGTCGCCAACCAGTGGGCCGGGGACCACTGGTGGTCTGCGAGCAAATTTTGGTAGTCCTCAGAGAAATGTCACCCCTAATCCAGGCTGCACGGGAACACAAGGCTGAGCCTCTTGCATTGTGAGCACCACGAGGTAGTGAGGGGAGGGGGGGAAGGGTGGAGAGGGGGAACTTGCCCCACATGCCCCACTCACCTGGCCTGGCCACTGGGCTGCTTCTTTCTGCTTCTTTCTTCTTCTGCTTTTGGCTGCACGCAAGGAAAGCAACAAAAGTCTTTCTTTCTCTCCCCCAAACTCCACCAGAAATGACTCTGTGGGAACCTGCAAGGCCTCCTGCTCCAAGAGGCTGCGCCGGTGCAACAAGTCTCACAAAGACTCATTTCTGGCAGAGTTTGGGGGAGAGAAAGAAAGACTTCTGCTGCTTCTTCTGCTTTCCTTGCATGAAGCCAAAAGTCTCTCTCTTCCCCCGAGAACGGAGCTGGAGATGGTATCCTGCAATCCCAAATAAAGAATGATCAATCGGTAGGAAAACGGGGTGGGTAATTTTCCTGCAGACTTTTTTGGGGATTTTCCCAGGGTCTTTGGTTCACAGGATTTAAAATTATGAGTTTGATGGTCCCTGAGGTCCAAAAGCTTGGCGACCCCTGGGTTAGAAAGAAACTTAAGAAACTGAAAGCAACATCTTGTCATAAGTGTTGGGGCATGGAGACTAGAAGCCAGGAAAGTGGAAGCCTAATGTATGGGGAAGTGTTACTTTGGGATGCCGAAAATTTTTGTTACAGTTTTATGATTTTTTGATGTATTTATTGCTGTTTTATCAGTCACCCAGGTTTATGATACATAAAATGGGTGGCCATATAAGTCTTTAAAATAAATAATTAAACTTAGCTAAGGAACAAATCCAGCTTATTATCTATATAGCTGTATGTTATGAATTAGTATAGTATTACTCTACCCAATGTTGCTAGGGCATGACTCAACTATTCTATCTAATTTTGACTGTGCCCCCATAGAAACAATCTACTTGTAATCACATCGTTGTCAGAATAAAGGAATTGATTTTCATAGAGAATCACAGGAAGGTCTACAGTAGATGGATTTGTGAATATAAATGTTTGGTCATAAATAAATGCCACTAAATTGGAATTGTCCATCTGTAAATTCCACTAGATGTTACATATTGTATAATTCCTTCCTCCCTCTCCCTCAAATATCATTCATATGCTTTGGAGTTGTCCTTTCCTTATGAAACAATATACTGTATATATTCACTTTTCAGATGACCTTTTTTCTGCTCAGCTAGATGTAGCTTTGTGACTTTGCTTTGAGTTCTGTTAGCTTGAAGCTTTCAATCTGTGCTGGACTTCTTGATTTATCTCTTATTTGATCAGAGATATCAGTTCCTTGTCCTCTATGTGGTAAAGTTATATAATTTAGTATTCTTTTGTAGTGGCATGTATCAATGTGTCCATTGTTTTCTGTGTCCATTGATTTAGATTTAAGGATCCATAACAACTTTGTTTTCCCATATACTCGTGGTTGGCAACCTAGATGCCTACCAGACATGTACACATCAATTCTTATGTCGAAATATATAATTTACACATATCAAAATTGCATTTAGGGTTTTGATTAGATATCATTTTTAAGTTCTTTTTGAGGCTCCATAAGTATATTAAGCTTGAGCTTTTGGTTTTATTTGGATTTTTAAGATATGACTGCAAGATCATATTTTATCAACTAATTTTTTTAAAAAAAAATCCACACCTCTTTTCTTCCAAATTTGTCTTTTATATTCACTTTACTCTCTTTTGTTATGTTTGGGTGTGGGAGTTTCCCACATGTAATATGGCAGTTCCCTGGGTAAAAAGTAAATCTCTCCATAACTTTTCTAGGTCAAACATGTTCTGTTCATAAAAAGGAACTATTAATTCTTTTGTGTTTCTACAGATTAATTGTAACCATTATCTATCTATCTATCTATCTATCTATCTATCTATCTATCTATCTATCTATCTATCTATGTTTAGATAGATAGATAGATAGATAGATAGATAGATAGATAGATAGATAGATAGATAGATAGATAGATAAATAGATAGACAGACAGACAGACAGACAGACAGACAGACAGACAGACAGACAGATAGATAGATAGATAGATAGATAGATAGATAGATATAGAAAAAATTAATATGATATCATCAAGAGAGTAAAAGAATTGAAATGGAAATGGGTTGGTCACATAGCAAGAAGAAGTGATGGCAGGTGGACCAAGGCAGTCATAGAATGGATCCCACTTAATTAAAAAGCATCCATGAAGGAGACCTAAAACAAGATGGATCAACGACACCAGTAAGTATTTCGGGCCCAATTGGCAAAAAAAACCTCAGGACTGTATTGGTTGGAAACATGCGGAAGAGGCCTTCATCCTGCAGTGGATGAGACAATGGCAAAAATGATGGTGGTGGTGGTGCTGGTGGTGGTGAAGATGATGAGGGTGGTGTTGGTGATGATATATCCATAATAATTTAAAACAGGTGTTAACCTAGAACTGTCAGATAAATAAGAGTAGGATCAAACAACCAATTACTATATTATCCATTAATAAAATGTTTTCATTTTTTCCTTCTTTTTGCTTTTTATTTTGAAAATAAAAAACACCAAAAACTATTACGTTTTTATCTATTTGTTAAAAAGCTTTTTACATATATATTTACACCTACTGAAGCAGAAAACACAATTTTTTAGAGAGAAGATAAATTTGGGATAAATATATGAAGTTTTCAGTGCTCAGCAAGCTAAGACCTAAAATAATATTGTATATACTTCCAAACTGTCAGCAGTGAATCCTGACCCCAAATTAGTCTTTTTCAGGATTGAGAATGGGTTTAATTTAAGGTTGTTGGCAAAAAATACACTCTATTATTTTGATTTGAACTAACTTCATCCATTTCTCTGCCATCTGCATGTTTAGACTGAAATATGTTTTATCTGTTGCATTACTGGAAAATAGGATTTTTTTTTTTTTGTATACTGTTGCTTTAAATGTGTAGATTCTGATCCATAAACCAGTTGGCAATAACCCAGTTGGCAATAAATATAAGTGTACCTGTATGGAAGTCTCTCCTACCAGGAATGCTTTGCTATGGCAAACTCTCTCTTCAATGGATTGTACAATCTTGTTCACCACTAATTATCTATCACCAATCACTTTTCTATCAACCCACCCCCCAAATTTAATAACAAATGTACCTAAAATCTGCCCGTTTCACAGAAAGTCAATATGGATACACCTATGGAATAGTAACTTTGTTGTATGTTACTGTTTATTTGTATTCAATAAACAGTAATCACTGATCCTAATTTCTTTTCAGAGCAAGTACATAATTTTCCTTTTTAAAAAACAATTCTTTTATGGCATATATTTTGCTTGCTCAACTATCATATTGGTACAAAATTACATGGATTTCAAGTATACTGTTTTTTCCTTTCTTTCTTCCACAATCGTGCTAATTCTGCCATAAGCAATTCTACAGTTCGGTTATAAAACATCTTTTACAAAAACTGTGATTTCAGTATGTTTCAAATAGTTTAAGCTCAACTCCATTACAACTTTTGATTTGTTCATAATATAGATGTGAGAGGATTAGGTCTTATTTTTAAGTGTTTCTCTCAGCGAATCATACACATTTTTGTTCCCTTGCTTTCCTTGCTGCTGGTATATTTTTCCTATGATAAGTGTCACCCTGTCACTCTTCTCACATATTTCAGAGCTAATTAAGATAAACGGTGATTATATGTCAGCACTGATTTGCAGGAACAACTACAATTTGGCATCTTTTCCAATTCAGAGAAGGCTCTTGGTGAGGAAATGATACGAGTTCTTATGTTACATGCATGCAGATCCACTGGGTAGAATTCTATTTGCAGTAAGTGGAAAGTCAAGGAGAAGTCAAGAGACAAGTGTCAACCAATAAAATTACTTCTGGTTAATTGTTTTTTCTGCTATTAACATTAGAGGAATCCAGTTGGCATTCCAACAATACCTGTCATAAAGGCCCCAAGCAGTAGAGTGTGAGTGAGGTATGTGTGTGTAGAAAATTTATATAGCAACCCAACTCGTTTTCAGTGACTCTGGGTAGCTCACAAAAATAAAATTCCAATACAAAATCCCAAAACCCCATCCTTCTGGCAACAACAATCAAACCGACTGCTTGATGGGTTCCTGTTACCTTGGGGTCCCTGGCCCATTGGTCAAACCATGTCTTCAGGGCCTTTTGAAAGAGTGTCAAAGTGGAGGCCAATCTGATTAATTTGGGGATGGATCACTACAGAGAAAGCCCTTCTCTTTGGTCCCAACAGACAGATTTCCTTAAGAGAGAGAACCCATAACTGCCTCCCTGCTCTGGTGAGTTGGGTAGATATAACTGGGAAAAGACAGTCCTTTCAATGATCTGACCCAGGCCATTTAGGGCTTTAAAGATGACAAATGGCATCTTGAATTGGACCTGGAAGTAAATTGTAGCCAGTTGAAGCCAATGTAGCTTCAATATACACATACACATGTGCACACAGTAGAAAGGCATAAGCACTTCTGTTATTTTTCTGCTATTTTTATTTCTGCAAAATTTCTCAGTTTACTGACTTCGATTTTCCTTTAGTTTCAAAGTTCACAAACTCAGCAGAAGACTTTGCAGAAATTTCCATTTACTTTTTGTATACATGTTTTGTACGTTCTATTTCCTCATTATGTACTTGTTTATTAAACAAATTTTGCAAGCCATAGGAAAAGCTTATCTTCCGGTGTACATATACACTGGACTTGGACTTTCTTATAGATTGGACAAGTCCAAAATCAGTGTGTTAGGGTACCTCCTACTGTATGGCTTCAGAGTTCATCTATTTGCAAACTAATGACAACAGAATTTAAATTTCAGAATTATGTTGAGAAAGTCAGCATTTTTTAAAAAAGTTATCTACATGATTCGTTGTAATTGCAAAACAGAGATAAACTTTCTTTGATCAATTGATATAATATCTATGGTGCACTAGGAATAATACAGCAAGATAGCAATAGCACTTAGATTTATATACCACTTTACAATTCTTTACAGCCCTCTCTTAGCTATTTACAGAGTCAGCATATTGCCCCCAACAATTTGGGTCCTCATTTTACCCACCTCAGAAAGATGGAAGGCTGAGTCAATCTTGAGCCTGGTGAGGATTGAACTTCCAAATTGCAGGTAACTGGCAGTCAGCAGAAGTAGCCTGTAGTACCATACCCTAACCACTGCACCACCATAGCTCCTCGAAGAACTTCAAGAGCATATTTGTCCTTCTTGCAGAAAAGTTATCAACCACAACTTTAATTATTTCAAATGAGCAAAGCAAATGGCCACATTTAGGGCCAAGAACTACCCTTGTTACGATTTAACACATTTGGTGGACATCAGGTTGCAGAAAAGTACTTTAAATTAAGCTCTTACTGGGGATACGAAAGTGCTTTTAGGTAAGTGATGTTTATAATTAAATGCAACATCTATATTTCTTACAATAGAGATGCAAATATTTGGTGGAGCATGTAGCACATGCTATTCTTGGTGTCCTAATCAAGGGATAGTTTGCTGCTCTAATGTATTTCAGTTAGAAAAGTGGCACTTTAAAGAAATTGGTTTTGCTATACACATGATGTGAAACAATCAATAATGCTTTAGTCTGACAAGCTCTGTCAATATCCATTGTCACAGTTCAGAAAGTCATTAATAGATGGCTCTTCAAAACCAGTGCTCACAACACATGTCCAGAGCACTGAGATAACACTAGATTAGGTTGGAATTAATCAGAGATGGCAAACCCTTGGGTTTAGGATAAATGTTTTGTAAATTATGAAATGAGAGTTCTTTGGAGAATAAATATATAACCATGCTGCAATGACATACTTTCTCTACTATTGAAATACCGTACTGTGATCCAGTTGCCTTTGACTATTATTCCAACTTGAATTCTGCCACAAAATCTTTTTAAAAAGTGACAGACCAGCATCATCTGTATTTTATATTTGGATCCAATACCAATTCTCTTCATACAGACTTTTCAAAGTGAAGCGAAATATTATTGTACCTTTAATCAACCAGTATGGTCAGAACATTTGTGATGCAGATATCTACATTATTCACTCATTATAATCACTCATCCGAACCCATTCCAAATGAAAGCTATCTTGAAACACTCAAGAGTTCACCAGTAGTTTGGGATTTCATGCTAATATCACAGTTCATTAACAAGATTAAATTGTTCATTTTCTTCATCCTATCAAGCTTGTTTTTTAAAAAGTTTTATGTTATGGAATTACAGCCAACACAACTTGTGCAGTATTACTCTGTAACACATTGCTGTGATTTAGGTCACAGAAAAACACAATTAGAGGTGTGCAAAACATTTTGAGGAGAACTCTGGATCTCTATCCTATTCTCTATCTGCCTTGCTGGTTAACTAGTTTAATCAGATTTCTTACAAGAAATGAACATAACTTTGTGCGCCAGTTGTGGTAGAAACATCTAGCTATGCTTTGTTGTATTGTATGTTCTATAGAAGCATCTAGAAAAAGTTAATTTCAGGGTTTTTCTGAGATAGTGGTAATGATGTCCAAAAATTGTGTAAATATCAAATTCAATAATTTTGTAAGATATATTTAAAAGCCCACTTTTGTGTTTATATCTCTGCAGATTGCCATACAGAATTTTGCTAGATTTTGTTGAATCCTGGAATGCTTAGCTGATAATTCTATGTCATGTAGCATAATTTTCTAATCCCATTAGCATCCTCTTCTAATGTTTCCAAAAATACTCCAATATTCATTCTGATATTACTATTAGTGTTCTAATATAAACATGGGCTGTTCTTACTAGTGGCTGATTTCAAAATGGATTGTTTGTATCTTTGTTTGTTAGAATAGCCTGCTTTGAGCCCCAAAATTAATGTCAGTAAGATCAGATTGGTTCCTATGTCAGAAAGAACTGCTGTTTTGATATCAGAATTTCATGTTTCAGGATTGACTTCAAAACTAAAATTTGTCTAAAATGTGAAACAGGTCATAACTGAAATTATACTACAGGCAATCCTTATGACCACAAGTGAGCCCAAAATTTCCATTGCTAAGTAAGACCACTGTGAAGTGAATTTTAGGGCCTTTCTTGCCATAGTTGCTAATTGAATCATTGCTGTTGTTAAGTTAGTAACATGGATGTTAGGTAAATCTGGCTTCCTCATTGACTTTGCTTGTCAGAAGGTTGCAAAGGTATTTTTTGCAACATTGCAGGATATTACAACCAGTATAAATACACGCCAAGCATCTGAATTTTAATCCTGTGACCACAGGGATGCTGCAATGGCCGTAAATCACTTTTTTTCAGTGCTGTTATAACTTCAAATGGCCACTGAACAAATGGTTGTAAGTTGAGGACTACCTGTGTGGCATATTCAGTAAGGCAGATACAACCTTAATTTCAGTACTTCCCACTTCAATATGAATAGGATATTTCCTCTTTTTAAAAAGTGTGAGATCTATCCAAATGAATAATCTCCCTCCCCCACTGAAGAGAATTGGATATTGATGGAACTTGGCATTAGATGCACACCTAATATTCAATTTAAGGTACAGATGGTTTTCATGTCACACCCATGAGTGGGACGATGTACATCAAGGCTGTTAAACTCACGGCATGCAGGCTGGATGCGTCATGCACTGGCCCAGTTTAAAGAAGGGGGAAAAGTTGTGATATGTCATGTGACAACGCCATGACGATGCGAGTTTGACATCCCTGATGTAGATGGAGAAACTCCACACTGAAATACTTGATGAATCTTTATATTGTGGTTATCCTATTATATGGAATCTTGATAAACAAGAACTAATCAGTAGATATGAAATAGTACAACTGGCTATTCAGGAGAATTATGAGGTAGGCTCTGCCAAACCAAAGTTAAATGCTTTGAAATTCATCTTAATGTGCTTCATTTAGATCTGAATATGTGCAAATAGATAAGTAGGTACAAAGAGAACATGGCCACTAAACACTGAAGAAATAATTCTATATAATACCCTTATCCCATCAAGTTTGTAGCCAGGTCAACAAATGTTGATTTGTTTCACTTTATGCCATAAAACTGAGTTCCTTGGAATTTTTGCATATTACTGCCAAGAGTTGTTCCCATTTGAACCCAGAGGTTTTAAAATAGAACCCATGAACAAAAGAGCCAGCCATTCACGGGACACTAACCTCTGTATTCTATGATATATCATCCTAAGAATGCTATCATTAAAAATGTGGATTTTTATTTAGTTTTTCCTATGTAATGGATTATTGTCCCATGCTGTGAGCGTTCCAGTAAAAAGTGTCCTTTTATATGTCCTCTGTGATTACTAATGTGCAGAAATATGTGTGGGGTCAGTCCAGTGCTGTGGGAAAATGGACTAGCCCTCTGTTCAAATCAGCAATGAAATCAGAAGCAAAATATGCTGTGATTATCATAGGCATGTAGTTAAATGTTGTTTCCCTTAATTGGCTGTACTATATTTATTTAAAAAAAAAAATGTGGCACATTTTTATCCCTAGAGAGCAGCAAAGTGAAAAACTTGTGTGTGTATATGTGTGTTATTTTGGTTCTTGCTTTCAAAGATATAACATAAGCAGGGTACCTTTGATTTTTCATGTTTCTAAATAGGCTTCTTGAATTTACCCCATTTATAAGAAGGGGCACATTTGAATATCTTGTCCCATAGTTCTTCTCTCAAAAAATACACTTTTTAATTCTTTTTGAATAAGATATGCTGCAAGATTTTTTCTTTCTTAATCTATTACATCTTGTGTTATTTCTACTAGCAGCATCACTACCCAAAGCGTAAAGGAAACAGAGTTTTTACACGTTGCAATCAAGAGTTTTTACAAAAGTTTATGGAAAACTCTAGGTGGCTCTGGATAAGATTATGCTTCTTGGATTCATAAAAATTGGATTCTTAGATATGCCAATTCTCGCTTTTCTCTTTTTAGTATAGTTATATAGGTAGAAAAGAGTTTTTACATTCCTTTTTTCGTAGGTTAAGAATATGATTTCTCTTAAGCATCTTGGATATGGTAGCTTCATAATATTCTTTTCCTACTTTTATTGATTTTGTCAAAGAACTAACTATTATCAGTTTCAATGTTTATGAATATGTACATGGAAAACAAATATATCCATAATAACAGAATAGCAGTTGGGAGGGTCCTTGGAGGTCTTCTAGTCCAACCCCTTGCTCAAGCAGGAACCCCTATACCATTTCAGACAATTGACTGTCCACTCTCTTCTTAAAAACCTCCAGTTTTGGAGCACCCACAACTTCCCACAATTTTTCAACTGTCAGAAAAATCCTCCTTAGTTCTAGGTTGCTTCTCTCCTTGATTAGTTCCCATCCATTGCTTCTTGTTCTGCTTTCAGATGCTTTGGAGAATAGGATGACCCCCACTTCTTTGTGGCAGCCCCTTAGATATTGCAACACTGCCATCATGTCAACCTAGTCCTTTTCATTAAACGCATCATACCCAAAGATCTCTCTCTCTCTGTGTATGTGTTACACTATACTTTATGTATAAAGATGGGACTTGTTTATGGGTAACACATGCATGTAGATCAACTCTTTATTTTATAATTTAGAACTGGAAGTGTTTCTCTTCATTAAGAAATATTTCTTTTACCTAGCCATCATTTGTACAATGAATAATCTATTTCCATTCTTCAATCTGAATAGAGCTGGAAGGGACCTTGGAGGTTTTCTAGTCCAACCCCCTGCTCAACCTTATACCATTTCAGACAGGTGACTGTTCTTAAAAAAACCTCCAGTGATGAAGCACCTAAAACATCTGAAGGCTTGCTTTGTCCTTGCTGTTAGGCAGTTTCTCCTTAATTCCAGGTTGGTTCTCTCCTTAATTAATTTCCATCCATTTTTTCTTGTCTTGCCTTCTGGTGCTTTGGAAAATAAGTTGACCCTTCCTCTTTTGGGCAACCTATCAAATACTGGGATACTGCTATCATGTCACCCCTAGTTTTTATTTTCTCTAGACTGACCATATCCAATTCCTGCAACCATTCTTCATATGGTTTTGTCTCTGGCCCCTTAATCATCCTAGTTGCTCTTCTTTGCACTTTTTCCAAAAGGATTTATAAAGTGGTCCCAATACTTCACATAATTTTGATTCTATGCCTCTGTTTATACAACCAAGGACTGTATTAGCTTTTTAGCTAATAGCTGAAATTAGCGGCTGCTGCACACTGCTGGCTCCTGTTTAAATGATTGTCCACTAGGACTCCAAGATCTCTCACGCAGTTACTGTTTTTGAGCCAGGTTTCACCTAATCTTTACTTGTACCTTTGGTTTTTCCTGCCTAGGTATAAAACTTTGCTTTTTTCCACATTAAATTTCATGTTGTTGGATGGGGCACATTGTTCAAGTCAGTGGTGGGATTCAATTTTTTTTTGCTATCAGTTCTGTGGGTGTGGCTTGGTGGGCATGGCAGGGGAAGGATACTGTAAAATCTCCAGTCAGAGGTGGCCAGTTCTCCGAACTACTCAAAATTTCTGCTACCGGTTCTCCAGAACTGGTCAGAACCTGCTGAATACCACCTCTGGTTCAAGTCTGTCAAGATCTTTTTGGAACCTGAGCTTGTCTTCTGGCATATTGGCGATTCCTGCCAGCTTAGTTTCATCTTCAAATTTGAGGAGTTCCCCTTCTATTCCTTGAAATAAGTCATTTATGAAGATATTGAAAAGTACTAGGCCTAAGAAGGAACCTTGTGGAACCCGATTGCTTACTTCCCTCCATATACATGTAGTAGCATTAGGGACTACTCATTGAGTACAGTTTTTCAGCCAATTACAAATCCATCTGGTAGTGATGCTGTCTATCCCATATTTTTCTAGTTTACCAAGAAGTAGGTGGTGGACTACTTTGTTGAATGCCTTTCTGAAGTCTAAGTATACTATGTCCACAGCATTTTTGTGGTCTACTAATTTATTCACTCTGTCAAAGAATGAAATAAGGTTGGTTTGGAATGATCTGTTTTTAACAAACCTGTCCTGGCTACTTGTTATAACTTTATTTGTTTCTAGATGTTCACAGATCTATTTTGTGATTATTTTTCCAGGTATTGATGTTAGGCTGATTGGTCTGTAATTTTCTAGTTCAGCTTTTTTCCAAACCTCTGGTACTTTCCTGGTGCTCCAGGATTTTTTAAAGATATGGTACAATGGTTCTGATATAACATTTGACAGCTCCTTCAGAACTCTGGGATGTAATCGATCAGGTCTTGATTATTTATATTTATCAAGATCAGACAGGTGTTCTCTTACGATTTTCATGTTTATTTTAATTTTTATTTCTAGTCTGTCTTTTACAGTTATGTGTTTGGTAGGTTGGACTATAGTTTGTTTTCACATGAAGACTGATGCAAATAATGGGTTAAACAGCTCTGCTTTCTCTCTATTTCCTGTTACATTCTTGCCATCTTCTCTCTTTAATGGACCAACTGTTTCCTTGACTTTTTTCTTGTTGTTTATATGTTGAAACTTTTTTTTTATTATTTTTTACTTTTGTTGCACCTTCTTTGTTCATTCTGAGCCCTTGCTCTTCTGATTTCATCTTTGCAGATTCAAGCTAACTGCTGATATTCTACCTTAGTTACATATCTCTCATTCTTGGTAAATGACCTCAGGTCTCTCCCAAAACTATAATACTGTCAGTCCACTACTTCAGTTGTCTAGGAAATCATGAACAGCACATTTTAATTTGAAATGGATCACTGGGCATTCCAGAGTCATGAACTTTGTGGATGAATTCAAAATTTACACATATATTGGTGGCTGTCCAATAATATGAACCATTGCTGATAGAATTCTCAGCTCACAATGTTTATTTATAATCATGTTAATTAAATCATACTACACAGAGCCTATTGAATGAATATATAGGCAAATGTTCCATAGATTTCTAGCACAGCTTTCTTGTGTTAAAAAATAATAACATCATGTACAATGTTTATTTGGTATTTTTTCAGTTTTCAGGCTGAACTACAGCAAATCCGAGACAAATGACAGAAGCCAAGTTAAGAGCAGATTAAAGAAGTTTATCACTCGAAGACCTTCTCTGAAAACTTTGCAAGAAAAGGGAATCATTAAAGGTGGGTTGTTCTCTTAAATGATTTTACTTTTGATGGAATAATCGGTTGATGTTTCTTCTTTTTTTAAACGATTCATCTTCCTTACATCATTTTGTTTATGCTGAACATCAAAGAAATATTTTAGGTTTTTTTTCCAGAAATCATCTAATATCTATTCCCAAATGCGTAAGGAGATACTGTCAAAGGTAAAGATCATCAAAACCCTACCCCACAAATTCTCAGACCTCATCAAAATTGAGAAAAACGCACAAAGCTATCAGTTGTGGACTTTACTGCATGTGCATTGTGTGTGTGTTCTATGGACTTCAAAGTTCCTCTAGAAATTAAAAAAAAGAGGATTTTGAAGTGAGGGACGTGCTCAGGAAGCAATACTGTTAATATCAGAGGTGACCCTAGTATGCAAATTGTCAGCAGTCCTATTAGTGATAATGATTTTGCAAGAAATCTCAGAGTTTCAGGGCAGTTTAATTTCCACTTATCAGGAGTATTTTCACCCCAGTGTGAACAGAGTATGATCTTGTTTTTCAGGACTATATTGTCCAGCTAAATTGGTTGAACAGATCTAGTCATGTGTTACATGTTTATGTAGTTGGGAAAAAAACATTAGTATGCAAGTTGGCTTGACTTCCCAACTCAACATGATGGGTGTGATATGTGATATGATATGTGTGTATATATAGTATTATAGTGATATGATATGTGTGTATATATAGTATTAGTACATGTGTGTGCAACAAAGCTTTTACATTAGCTTCCTTGAGCAGGGCAGCTGGTAGCTATTGAAGGAAAAAATCTTCAGAAATGGATTTCTTCCAGCTAGTTTATAGGAGGGTACATGTGGTTTATGTACACATATTGAGCGTGATCCAAAGCTTAATGTGCTTAATGGTACACAAAGGACATACAATAAACAGTCTTTTTATCCTTTTTATTGGCTTTACAGTGGTAGGAAAAAAAATTTATAAGTGTATAACATACTGCTTCATGGAAATACATACATGGTTTCTACACTCCCCGAGTTTATATGAACTTTCTCTTCCATATGATGGAACTGCTCAAATGGGAAAAAATAAGTTTATGCCTGAAATGATGGCTCAGTAGAAAATACTTCTTACTGTTTCTTATTTATGGACATGTCTGGTATTGTGGAAGTCTTTGACTATGTGAGCAAGGTTGATTTTTAATCTCATTTTATAAAATCTTGTGCATAGCATTTGCCCAATCACCAGTGAGTATATGTTTAAACCACGACTGATCATGTAAATTAGGTAGTTAAAGGCTCTCTGATGCCAGCTGTGCACAGCCATAGTATACTGAATGTTCTGGTTGTGTTCCAGCAATTTTGAACTAATGGAAGGGTTTCATCCACTGCAAATGAGGGCAGTTCCACAGAGGGAAGAAAATAGAAAGATCCAAGAAACAGTGAAGGTGGATATTCCTTTCCTGATTTCTTCTAATCCACAGATATTATGAATGGCAACCATTTACACTGATGCAGTCCCATTATAGTCACAGAATGCATGATATTTAAAGGAATCTCTTGGTGAAATTTATTTCTTATTCCTTCCAATTAAAGCAGTCAAGGACATAAAGACAAACTTCTACTAGTAGTATAAAAAACCAATTTTCAGACACCTTTCAAAAAAATATATATTCACAAATCCAAATTAGAGTTTATAGCGACTATTGCTTTATTCATTGAATTTCTAATAACAACTATTCCAAAAGCTCAGTTTTGGTGAAAAGGATGCAATAACGTCTATTCAATAGTTATCACAGGTCAGAAATGACAGAAATTCCAAATCCACCTTATTGTTTTTTGTCACTAGCAGTCACTGTTACAATATGAACTGTATCCTTATTAGTGCTGGGTTTCCCACAGTGATGGATGTATGATAATATGAATTACCAGTGTGGAAATTGTTCTTGTCTACTTATTCCACCTGTTAAAATCTTGTAAAATGAAAAGGTAACAGGTTTTTTGGCTTGTGATGAGAAATCCTGGTTTTTTAAAAAACGCTTTAACATGTACCATTGTCACAACCTGTAGTATTTAAACTGGTGTATTTGAAACATTGTGCTAAATTAAGATTAGAATTAATTCAACATTTTCTTTATCAGCTATACAAAAATATGGCTAAATTCTATCTTTCTGTAACTTGGAGAAAATCAGTTTAATATCAGTGCTGAAAGGCACTGATCTAGAAACCAGGCAACTGTGAATTCTGATCTCATTTAGAAGCCAAATGGCACCATGGTGGTTAAATGCAGTATTGCAGGCAAATTCTGCCCACAGCCTGAAGTTTGATCCTGAAAGGCTCAAGATTGACTCAGCCTTCCATCCTTCCGAGGTTGGTACAATAAGGACCCAGATTATTGGGGGTAATATTCTGACTCTGTAAACTGCTCAGAGCGTGCTGTAAAACACTAATAGTTAGGCAGTATATAAGCCTAACTACTGTTGCTATTCAGGCCAAAAATTGGGCTATGAGAAGCCATTTCCAAAATAGTTTCCAAGAAAACTTGTCCAGGCGTTTGGCAGCAGTCAACACTGACTTGAAAGCACACAGACACACAAACAAACAAACACTCACAGAACTGTGGAGAACTCAATTCTTATGCATTCCTTTTTATGACCTTAGAATAATCTCTATTTTTAAATCTTGTCTACTTTGGCAAAAAAAAAAAAAGTTTTTTTCTCCTTTTTTGCTATTATAGATTGAATTACGTGTAAATTATGCTCCCATGGGGCAGTTTTATAGGTGTAATGCACATTAAAGGAAGAAAATGATCTTAAACTTTTTTTTTTGAAGATGAAAACAGATACTTTCTTATCTGTTGTTTTAAGATGATGAACTCAAAAAGACATGGTTGGGACCTCTGCTTGGATTTATCAGGTGCAAAGAATCGGGACTATTTCTTAGGTTGATGCATGGCAGATTTATTCAAGCCTAAACACAAGAATCTAGTCAACTAATAGTCAGCACTAAATTGACACTAGATAAGGGCCAACACAAAGACTCTAAACTGATGTTGTAGCTTCCCTCCAGCTCTGCTTACTCTTCTACTACAACATGTCAGGAAACTCAGGAATGGGCAGCCTTCCTCAAGTCCATGACAGTTTTCCAGTAGATCAATGCTAACTACACTAATGAAACATGCCCAAGGATTGAAATAGAAAAAGAAATATTCCTTTACCATATTATGTCAAAGCCACAAAATCAGAAGGAATCTTGTAAATTCTTGCTCATAATAAATTCTCTTTAATAAGCTTGTTGTACATCAACCACCCCTTCCCCAGGAACTGGTAACTAATCCCTTTAGTTTGGGGGATTATATATTGAAGTGGAGTGTAAACCATTTTAATTATTTATTTAGATCTTATTAGTATACAATTAATATGTGAAGTCACATGATTCTCTTATCAAGGCTCAGTCCATGTAATCAGTTGAATAGCTTTTTTGTTGCCCAGTTATCTAATAATCTAAATATGTGACATCCAAATGTTCATAGTTGCATATGTTTTATATTCATCCTTAAAACTAGTGACCCATCAAGCACAATCTCAAAAATAATGCATAGTGGATTTTTAGAAGATGCTCTCTTTTACTGTTCGCCCATAAATCCCAAAATGGTTGAATAGGTAAAGGTAAAGGTTCCCTTCACACATATGTGCTAGTTGTTTCTGGCTCTACGGGGTGGTGCTCATCTCTGTTACAAAGCCGAAGACATCTCTGTGGTCATGTGGCTAGCATGACTAAACACGGAATGCTGTTACCTTCCCACCAAAGTGGTACCTATTTTTCTACTTGCATTTTTACATGCTTTTGAACTGCTAGGTTGGCAGAAGCTGGGACAGGTAAAGGGAGCTCACTCCATTATGCAGTGCTAGGGATTCGAACCACTGAACTGCCAACCTTTCTGATTGACAAACTCAGTGTCTTAGCCACTAAGCCACCACACAGAATAGCAAGGTAAAAAATATTAGAAAATTGGGTTGCATTTGTTGAAGTTTGTCTTAAGTTGTGTAGTCTGATGGTTTGTGTCTTGGCTTTGAAATCAGTTGAGGCTTTAATTGATTGACATATATATTTGTATTGCTTTGCTTTTTTTCAGCTTAATAAATTGTAGCTGATGAATCTCCATTGTTGTTACTTAGGGATCAGATGTGACCCTTCCAAACAAATGCAGATTCATTAGCATAACTCAATTCCATTCTCTCATGTGTCTCTGAAGAAAAAGCAGATGCAAGTATTTTCAAACAGACTTGCTTTAGAATGTTGATTTACCAGCATATAGTCTGGTTTTTATCTAAACAGGAATATGCCTTGTATGATCCATGGTTTTCCATGGTCAGGTTTTGACATAGAGGCACAGTCTTTTCTAGCAAGAGAATATTGTTTCAAGAGCAAAAGCATGCTACTTTTCTACCATAAAGTTTCATGAGGATTAGGTTGTGGTCACACAAACGAATTAAGATTTGTTAGCAGAGCTTAATTGCAATCTCCAATATGTCTATGTGAAATGCTCATTTTATAAGGTGCTTTCATTGTCTTCGGTACACTTTATCCCTTAATCTATTCAAATGTTATGAAAATGCAGTTGCAATGCTTTCCCTGACAGCAAACACTTTTAAATGTTAATTTTTAAAGCTTGAATTAAAACATGTTAAGTAGAAACACAGATTAAAAATAAAACAGTTGGCCAAATTTCACTTACTTGAAAGAATGATTTAATTTTTTATAGGTGAATTAAGAGGATTGAGAAATTGTTTATTTCTTCCTCTCTCTCCCTCTCTTTGTCAATAACAGCAGAAATTGTTTGGGCAGAGATTTTCGTACCTTTTTATTACAAGAACTAGTTTTCAACAACAATTATATACCTATTATTTGCCACAGAAAGATCTCCAAGAGAAAATTAAATCTAATTGCTGCTTCATCCAGTTGATGCTTTTCGACAAAAAAAATCTCCAGCTGGGATTAAAAATATAGATAATTACAATAAAAGTAATTTTAAAAATTTATAACATAGCAAATTTAAAGCTAATTATAATTTAAAATAGAAACAAAAAACATAACAAAAATTTAAGACGCATCTTACACTATTGTCAATCAGTCTTTGCTATAGCCTTATCATAATTTGCCATAAATGCCAGGTCTTTGTAAAATTAGGATCCTAGAAATTATATGTGTGTTTCTCATAAAACTCCATATTTCATATGATGGAAGAATAACGCTAGCTTTATATCATCTTTTTGTTTTAAATGTCTGATCAACACATTTCACCCACTCTCATATGCAGATTACAGTTCTAGGATATTGATATTGTACTGTATACCACAGACAGAGATGAAACCAGATTCAGATATTTAGCTGAATATATGCAGCATTCAAACTAAGGGGAGCACTTACAGGATCTGCCCCTTTTGCTTTCCAACTCCATACATCCATCAAGTGGTTTGTTGTCATGGAAGGACACCTTCCATGAGTTAACCCTTATGTCTGCTTTATTAGAATCCAGGATCAGAATTAAAGTTGTACTTTCAACGTGAGTGGAGCTTTCTTTGAGAGAACAAGCTGAACTTGCAGAAGTAAAGCATGTCCCTATTTCCAATCCTATCTGATGTCTTCCAACCATTCGTCTAAATCAGGGATGTCAAACTCAAGGCTCATGGGCCAGATCCAGCCTGTGAGGTGCTTATATCTGGCCCACAGGGCCATCCTGGAAACAGCGAAAGACCCACCTGCAGTGCCTTTGTCAGTGAAAATGGCACTCAGGAGGACTGCGTGCAACCCTCCCAAGTTCCATTTTTGGCTGTGACAGCCTCCTGCAACCCTCTGTCCCCGGAGCTCTGTTTTTGCTGGCAGAGCACTTAGGCCAGCACAGCCCCCCCGCCAACAACATGAGTGATATAGAGCTGGCCATGCCACACTGGCCCTGCCCACCCAGCCCCCTGAGGTCAAACAGAACCCTATTATGAGGCTTCAGTGAAATTGAGTTTGACACACCTCTGGTCTAAATGCTTGAAAAGGGCTATACATAAAATGTCATTGTCCATTGATAGAGCTGTTTCCAGAAATAATCTGCTCTCAGTGTAAAACGGAATTTTAACTATGTCTATCTGTCTTATCTATAGAGGCCTGATATTCAATGTGTAAATGTGGTGTGGCAAATTATAGTCCTGACAACACATGTCACTTTCAGATTAATTTCAAAATACTCCGCAATTAATGAATTTAGATAGTATGTCTTTTGCTCATCTTAAGTAATATGGCCACCTAGGATAGGCTTACAGTAGAGCAGAGCATGAGAGTTTTGTCCAGTTACTGATTCTCTGGAATTAATTAAAGGATTTAGGGGGAATACTAGGTGGAAAATATAGGCTTCAAACACAAACATTTATTTCAATTTAAAAAAATATTTCTCAGTAGTGATTTTTTTATATTTTTAACAGATTAATGACTTATTCCAAAACTTACCATCAAGAAGTTTACAGTTAATAAAATAACAGAAAACTCAGTCTAAAAAAATTCTCAGAAAACATACAACTTTCATAAAATATAGATTTAAAAATGGAAACATAAAACAATATTCCACACAATCTTTGGGTAGATGGTAGTGATGATTTGGTATTTTGTCGAAAACAAACATAACAAATTTTAATTTAATTAATTTCATTGTAAAGTAAATTAGAAGTAGCTTTATGACATTGCCTATAACATGTATCAATCTCCTTCTATTTTTAGATAGTATTTCTTGATTATAATTCAAGAAGACTGCATTCTTTGTTAGTTATATCTTGCTGATTAATGCACTTCTGACAACATTTCCAGAGAAACACTGGTTAACATTTTGCATTAATTTCTATGCAATGTTTTGTTCGGATCTAAGAAACACATATTACTTGCTTGTACAACAAGATTTCAAAACAACAAAGAATCAGAGCCTGATTCACAAATCCTGCTCCAGTATTAGTCTGCTGCAAAAAAAGGACACAGTATGGAGCAGTGGTGGGATTCAATTTTTTTACTACCTGTTCTGTGGGTGTGGCTTGGGGGGTCGTGGCAGGGGAAGGATACTGTGAAATCTCCAGTCAGAGGTGGTGTTTGCCGGTTCTCCGAACTACTCAAAATTTTCACTACCAGTTCCCACAGAACTGGTCAGAACCTGCTGAATACCGCCTCTGGTATGGATCCTTTAGTGGCTAACAGCCCAGAAAGACTATTTGGGAATACAGGTAATTATCAACTTACAACCACAATTAGGTCCAAAATTTCTGCTGTTATGCAAGAAATGAGTATTGCCCCATTTTACAACTTTTCTTGCCACAGTTGTTAAGTGAATCTCTACAGTTAAGTTAGTAACACAGTTGTGAAGTGAATCTGTCTTCTCCATTGACTTTGCTTGTCAGAAGGTGACAAAAGGTGATCACATGACCCCAGGACTCTGCCACTGTCATACATATAAGCCAATTGCCAAGAGTCTGAATTGTGATTGCATGATCATGGGAATACTGCAACAGTCATAAGAGTGAACAACAGTCATAAGTCACTTTTTTCAGTGCTTCCCCCCCCCCCAATGAATGATTGTAAGTCTGGTGATGGAATGTAGTGAGGAGGTGTATGTCCTGCAGCGAGGGGATTCATTCCAAAGAAGTAAGAGGAAATTCAACTCAGATATTATGTGTGGGAGAAGAGGATGAAGACAGTTGCTCCCGAATAGTCCACAGGATATATTGTAGATGCAGAAGATGTAAAGTCCACAGTCTAGCATAGGGCTGTCAAACTCGCAGCCCATGGGCCAGATGCATCATGCGCTGGCCACGCCCCCACCCAGTTTAGCAAAGGGGAGGAATACATCACGTGACACTGCCATGACAACATGAGTTTGACACCCCTGGTCTAGAAGGATTTTGTCTATAGATGTGGAACAAGAAAGAACTCAGCTCAGAAGAAAGACCACATGTCATTCTCGGTCTGGGATCTGACAGTCCTTCCTCACCAGGAAATTTTTCTTCCTAAAAGCCTAGCATTTTGTTGCATGCTCTGACTTTGCACCCATAGCTGCTTTTAATTTTTCACCCTCAGAAAGTCCTTTACCAGGGGAAATCTACTACCTGGCTTTTAGGGAATGAACAATTCATAGGTCTGTCTTATCTTCAAACTCTGGCTTTTTTAAACAAAAAAAAGTAGGATGGTCAGATCATGGGAGCTATAATCATCATATTTCATGCCTCAAAACTGCAGAATGACTCTCCTATCCTTTCGTCTTGTCTCCTTTTATATCCCCACTCAAAGCTGTCATGTCCACTACTGTTCCTAATGGATGGTTTTTATGTGTATATATCTGAAACCCATAATGCGAACCATGCGGCTGAACACGTTGTGAATAGACTGCTCTTCTTTAAAAAGGTGGTAGTTGTTTTTTTTCCCATCCTACAGTATTGACTAACTGTCAGTGTTTGATGTATGGGTTACCAGGCTGATGTAGACTTATGGTTAAAGCTTAAGTTGTTAGTTCTGCTTTTGCAGCCAATTCAGAATAACTACAGATGCCTCGAGATATTAAAATTGACTGCTCAAATGGACTCAGTGTGGGAGTTTCATTGGTTTTAAATTGATAACAGCTGAAAGGGAATGATTAAAGCTGTATAAGGGCATAGAATGCCGCTCCGTTTTTCCCTTCTCCCTTTTCACAACTTCTCGCAAACAACTCTTTCTATGGGAATGTTCTTCCCAATGGTAATAATAAAAGCATTTCATTCCTTTAAATTTCCAAATGATGAATAAGGCCATTTCTTCTGAAGGAAGAGCAATTCCTGAGAACCTAGGAAAAAAACTAGGGGAGGACAAAAGAAGTTTCTATTCTAAAGGGAACATTTTAAGTTAAATAGCATTCCATAAGGTGGACATTGTGTCTATTTCCCAGACATTGGAGCTAAATAAGTTGGATGGGAGACATAAACTGTCATAACAGAAGATTAGGAGTGTTATGTACATCTTTGCTTATCTTCACTACTCCCTACCCCATTATTTTAAAAAAATATGGGGGGAGAGGAGGAAGAAAGTATAAGTTTTAAATAACATTTTCAGAAACAAATCGCACAAAGACCTTTTGCTTTCTTTATCCCCTTGAGAGCAGTTATTGTTTTATTGGAAAAGATATTCTGTATGTTTCTTTATCCCAGCAAGACTTAAACTACTTAGATATGGCAAAAGAGTTGTTGTTTTTTCAAAGAACAACTTAGATACTTCCCATACACACATCCAGGCATGCATGATATACATTCCTTTAATCAAGATTTCAAGTGTCTTTAATATGCTGGATTCTGGAAACTGGATCCAGCCCCCAAAGGTAAAAGTGGCACAGATTAAGTAGTTATTATTCAGCTAACCCAGTTCTGGCTTTGTCTAAACCAAAATTGTATTTTTATTTTCCTGAAAGCTGCAATAGAAAAGCCAATGAATGCACACATTTGGATTGCTACTGAACAATGACACCATAACTGTAAAGGATTCAATCCATGAACAAAGACTGAGAGTGAAAATATGCATAACTCCAAGTCTGATGAAATTATAATTCTGTTTTAGATATTGGAATTAGTTTTGGACTGAATTATTAGTCCTCTCTTTTGTGGAAGGGAGAAACTAAGTGAAAACCCATTACTATTAAACTAGTCAGGGAGATTTTTCTACCACCTGAAACATTTGAAAGGAAAAATATCTGGAAAAAGAAAACATGAAGCTTTGCAGCTTCCATTTTGTAAATTAATCTATGCACACCCTATGAAAACTAGTAAAAATGGAAAATGCTTCCCCTTTTATGGTTGGCCCAGCAAATGTAGGGTTGGCTTTTCCAGCCCAGCTCAATAATGAATTACATTTTCTGAGAATCTATTCTTTATATAGACATGACTGACCTACATTTCATCAAAATGTTAGCTTCATCAAGTATTTGATTGCAAGTGTGCATGATGAAAAACTTGGGCAAACCATTGTTCTACTTCTAGTGACTTTTGAGCACATGGAAAAAACGCTTTCTGCGTTTAGTAGAAATATCTGAACAAAAACCGGTAGAATCTTCAGACAAATTTTTCAGCTTTATCCACAGTTGGAAGCATTAATAAATTTTGTGTAATCATTTTTTCAATTCTTCATTCAAAACTTTTGAATAGTTTTTTCCAGCAACCAGGTCATGTATATCTAGGTGTGTGCAGCTGAATGCCTGCACCGGGCTGTCCTCTCCGTGTTGTCATAGTAAAGTAAGAAAATGTGTTTGTTTATCCAGTAAAATTTCTGTTTACGGGCAGTAAAGATAATTACAACAGAAATCATAATGTAATTAAATCTTAAGATGATTGCTCCTTGAAGTAATTCTTTGAACTAATCCATACAATTTCTTTGCAAATAATATTGGCAAAAGTTTCACAAAATGTGCAAAAGAATGAAATGTGAGGTCTTTGGGAGAAAAATGAGGTTTTTTACTTGAACACCTTAGAAGAGGCAGAAATCTAAGGATATCATGGTGTTTAATATTGTGCAGGTTACTATTAGTTATGCATGCTCTCCTAGGATTATTTGAGGCTTTGCTAAGAAACATTGATTATAGAGTGCTGTCAAAGGCCTCTACACTAATTTTCCAAGTGTCATGCTCTGCTGGAAAGGTATGCAGAGACTATCTCTGAGCTTAAATGATGATCTTATAGCCACATTGTTTAAACATTTTAAACCGGTTCTATTGAATGGTTTCTCTCATAGGTTTGATTCATTTTGATTCCGCTGACAAAGTTCCCATTAAGGAGCACTCTCTTCATAATTTGTCAAATATATGTAGCAGAGATGAAGGAAGATGAAGCTAATTGTAATCTCAGAGCACTAACCTCGTTAACCTGACATACTTCATGATGTATACTCTCAGCCAGCCAGAAGTTTTAAAGTTATGAAGCACAAAAATAATAATAAAAAATCATTTTGTAAACTGTACAGTTTACAAGCATTGTCAAGGGTCAGGGCGACTTATTCTTAGCAAAATAATGAATCTCTTAAAAATAATAATTAAACACTTGCCAAGGGAAAAATGTCAACTTTGTACAAAAGGTTGGAGTTAAAGCAATAACTTTTCTTTGCTATTGGATAACTGTAAATGATGTAATAGAGAGGCATAACATAATACTGTTATTAAATTATTTACCTGAAAGGACTTTGGTACCATTATAATTACTGTATGATAACAATGCTACCCTATGTCTTAGAACTTTCTGGACCTATTCTTTCTGTTCATGGTTTATAGTCCATCCAGTTATCTACTGCTGCTGTGTAGAGCATATGTACACAGTACGTCTTGATATGATGCATAAATGCAATACAAAGTTTTATTTTTGAAAACAATGGGTCATTTTATTTCTTTATATCCCACCTTTATTATTTTTATAAATAAGGAGATGAGCATACCTATTACTACTGCTCCTGTTTTCCCCACAGAAACAATTCTGTGAGCTGAGAGAGAGTGACCAACCCAAAGTCATCCACTTGGTTTTCATGCCTTAGATGGGACTAGAACTCACTGTCTCTTGGTTTTTAACCTGATGCCTAAGCCACTAGACTAAACTGGCTTGCACTATCTGAAGAGTAGATATTGGCATGTCTTCCACCCCTATCTTCATACTGTAGATTATATAGTTTAATGTCACTGTGCACTCTGTGAAAAAGATTCAGAAGAACAGCTTCAGACCTCCAGCGAACTTCTCTGTTCTTAATTAAGCAAGCCTGTTATTTTTCAGGCTTCTGAACAAGCTAGGAAAAGGATGTTATTCTTTTAAGCAGTCAAATTATTGAGACTTTTGAAACAGTCACATCTTGTTATCAGCCTTGTGTTAAAGTCTGAAAAAGACAGGTTGCTGTAATGAATATATGAGGCTACTTGTGCTTATTCTTCAAGCTTATTCTTTTTGAAGTCGAAACCCTGTCCTATTAAACATTTTAAGTGTACATGGGCCAGTTGGTTTTAATTTTAAAATATATGTACCGTCCTTCAAAACTTAGTTTTCAAGCACAATTTACAAGCACTTAAAAAACACACACACAATTGGAATTTTGAATTTGAGATACAGCTGGAAATGTCAGCTATAAACAATCTACTAGACTGATAGAACCAAATAGTCTTTCACTTATAGGACAGTTAACATTTTCTAAACTCAGTTTCCCACCAAACGGCTGTTTTCGCACCAGGGTGATAGTCTCTGGATTACATTACAATGCTCTATACATTTAGTTATTGCAATGTCAGTGCAACCTTCCAGGCCATCTTTTCTGAACAAACCATTGGCCACCTAAGATCACAAGAAAACAGCAACTTTAGGTGGCAAGTAATGATCTTAGGATATGCAGCTGTGACTCTCAGCTACTCTTAAAACATTTTTTGGGAAGGCAGATCTGGGCTAATAGCAATATCACTTAGATTTATATACCACTTCACAGTGGTTTTACAGCCCTCTCTAAGCGGTTTACAGAGTCAGCATATTGCCCCCAACAATCTGGGTCTTCATTTTACCCACCTTGGAAGGATGGAAGGCTGAATCAACCTTGAGCCTAGTGAGATTCGATCTGCCAAATTGCAGGCAGCCGGCTTTTAGCAGGAGTAGCTACAATACTGCACTCTAACCACTGCATCACCACGGCCCTTAAGGGTTTCCTATTGACATTCTATTGGAATAACCTTCAACTACCCAGTCTGTTTTACTCCTACATGTTGAATGAGAGTGGAGAAAGTAGAATTTTCATCTTATATAACAACCTGACATGCAGATGATTATAGTTGGGGCTTGCACAGAAAAAGGTATCGCTGCTTATTTGTTCTATAATACAGCTGACAGTTCCTGATATCCACACCACTCAGAATTAGCTGTAGATATCCTTAACTCAGTGTGCCAAATAAAATAAATCAAAAGTCATAGCTCATGGCCTCAGTCCCAAGGAAAGAAATGGGTTGCAAATTAGTCATACATCAGATTTATCTCACTGTTTTTCAGGGATGTAGTCACACAATTTGAGTAGGGATCATTATTATGTATGTCGTATATCTAGTAAAAACTAAACACACATAATGTTCATAAACATAAGGCAAAACTTGGAATGGAATCCTCTGAGTTTCTTTGATATTATATTTAACAAGCAAACTTTGCTTACAAAACTTGGTAAGTGGATGACAAAACCTTTACAATTTACTATTCACTTTGTTTTACATTTCAGGGGCTTAATTAAAGTGTGGTTTCTGTTTAATCGAGCATTGTCCTGTTTTGTGTTTTCTAGATCAGATTTTTGGTGCTTACTTACACAATGTGTGTGAACATGATGGCTCTACTGTCCCTCACTTCGTTAAAATATGCATAAAAGCTGTTGAGGAACGAGGTGCGTATTTTGTGATCTACATACATTCCTAAATGTGGCTGATATATTTATAAGTGAGATTTTAAATTCCTTATTGATGGACAGCTGGGTGTTAAAACTATAAAGGTATCACCCCTTCCCACTTTGCTTAAACTTCCTAATATTCTTTCAAATAAGTACGAGCCACCCCTTCCTTTTTTTTTCTGGAGGGTCACTGATATTACTCAAAATAAATAGAAGCAGTGGGTCTCTTGCCCTTATAATTATTTGTTGCAATTTTTTACTTGATTACCATCACCGTTTAAAACTATAATGTTTACCTGCTTTAAAGATATGTACTTGTAATGTATACATTCCATTTTCTGCTTCCGAGTAATTTTCAACTAAAGTGAAGTTAAAGTTTTTTTCTAATGCACAAAATTGACTTGTATGAAGTTCATGATAAAGGAAATCTGCTTTTAAACAACAGTTGTATTGTATTGCTTTGTGCCAAAAAGGTATCCATCAACACCCTTCCTTCTAAGCCTCCAATATCTATTCTGGAGGGATCGTAAATCCTTCAAAGCAGCAAAGGGGAGTTAAGGGAAGTGCTAGCATGAGAGGATAGAGGATAAGGGCAAAGCCTAATACATTCATTGAAATATGCACATGTAATATTATATGTATGCAGGGTTAATGGTGTATAATTCCTGGAAATTCCATTTTACTCATATAAATGAATTAGGAAAACTATATTCCCAGGATATCAAGTAGCTATGAAATACGGAAATATTGGAGCCAGAAACATGCAGTGGAGATTTTGGAATGTGGGAGTCTCTTTTAGGATTGCTATCTTTTGAACTGGCCACTGCAGCTGTCTCTTTATAAGCTTTTTGATCTACACCAATTAGGGATAACATTTAGCTACATTTCATTAGCAGCTTCACCTACTGATTCTACAGGTCAATCCCTTAGAAAAGTAACAAGACCCCAGTTGGTTTCATTTTTACCGTTTTGGGGTTAGTGGACCAACCAAGGCCTGTAAAAAGAAAGAAAATATAAATATAAATGATCTAAAATGTAGATGAATATTCTTTGATAGCTTGTGTTGATACAGCTTTTAAAAAGCCACTCCTGCTGAATTTAGAGCTTTTACCATTGTAATGTGCAGTTTCCACTGGCTGTTCTTGCTCATTGCAAGAGAATTAAACAAGCTTTAGTGAAAAAAAAATACAGTGATGCACTGCTTATATCCATAAGTGCTCACTGACTGCTGGAATAGTTCCTCAGTCCTAGATACCTCCTATAAGGTGGCATTAAACAACTTGAATCCCGAGTACTGCAAAATAACTGGTTAATTCACTGAAAAATGCAACCAACTCTGTTTGAAAAATGTTCAATAGTAAATGTCTTTGCTAATACAATGTTCTTATTTATTCTATTGATTGGCTGATTGAATTTCTACATTGCCCATCTTACTGCGTAATCAGTGATCTGAGTGGCTTACAAGTAAAATGAGGTTTGAAATATTAAAATATGTATTAAAGATAATAGAGACTAAAGAGATATTTTAAGATAAGAAAGATATTAAAAGAAAAATTGTCCTCATCCTTACAATATGAAAACTAACCCATGTTGAACAGTTCTATAAACTTATAGATGAGGCTTTTTTCCCTCTGAATTTAAGATATTTCTCACCTTTAGTAAAGCCCATGCAGACAAAAGAATACTATTAATATTACAATGTGTTGTAGGGTTTTTTGTTGTTTTTTTTTGGCCATAGACATTGCCAATATCAGAAAAGGGATTTTTCTGGCCCTGGAAAGATTCATCTGGCATTTTACCTTGGCTTTTTCAATACTATTGGAAACTTTAATTCTAAAATGTTCTCTAACTCTGCTGTTTTGAAATTTTTCAGGCAATAAGAATTGTAGTGCAGTTTTAGTGCAGTTGTTGTTTCTTGCTGATATCTATAGACAGACAAAAACTTTATTTTTGTCATTGACCAATGAAAGCATAATCAATAAAATGCACCATACAAAACTATTCCCTAACAAGAAGTGTTAGCAGCCATTTATGGGTGAACTTTACACATAATTTAGCAAAATGTTGCTACTTTTAGAGAAATTCATGTATCTTTATTATTCATAGATACTGCAAATAAACATTATCAGAGTGCCCCAAAATTACTCTGTATACCTTCTAACAGACTACAGACATCTAATACAATACCTTGAAAAGTACATATTTACATATATACATTCAGTGTGTGTGTTTGTGTGTGTGTGTGTGTGTGTGTGTGTGTGTGTGTGTGTGTTTTCAAGAAAGCATATTAGATGTCTGTAGTCTGTGAGAAGACATGCAGAATAATTTTAATTCTGTAGAATAGTTTTTATAAGTACTGTACTGCATGATTCTGCTTTGATTTGTATGCTTCCTTCCCTTTACTTACTATAACTTAAAGCTAGCATATGGCATTAGCTAAGCAGAGATATAAATATTAACTAATCTCAGTGGCATGTGATAAAATTTGCATTTTATCATTATTTATGACTTCATCCTTGGTATACATTTTTCTTTTCTTTTCCTGGACTAGGATTATAATTCCTGTGCCTTTACTTCTGTTTACTCAGTGTGTTGTTTTCACTAAATTCTGGCACAAACTATTACAGGACAGCAGTAATTTATGTGAAGCTAAATCCAATGTTTATGAAAGCTTCTGATGACATTTTAGACAGAGGTTGGTATTAGGAAGCCATATGTGGAGGTGCCAAGTCTCCCAGCATGGCTGGGACTCAACAGATTTAAAGCCCTCCTCCTAATGGCCAGATATGCCTCCAGCCAAGTTATTCAACTACAGAGTCATGGGAAATACTTATGTACCAATTATGGGAAAGGCATAGTTAATGAAAACTGTATGTTTACTTACATAGTCTTAGTAAGATGGCCTAAACATTCATTGCAGCTGGCATCTTGGCTGAAATAGAGAGTTCTGTGTGTGTCTGTCTCTCTCTGTCCCATCTTCATACTGTAACCGTACACAGTTTGTTTCCCTTAAGTTGATAGTTTCATTTCTCTCTCTGAAGAACCTCCATTGCAGAACTGGATTGTATTACTCTGAAGTATTGCTCACTGTGAAAATAAGTACTGGCAGTGAAAAGCCTCAGGTATAACATTCCATATCTTAAAAACAGTTTAAATTCACCTGAATTCATTTGTGAGTTTCACATTGCACATTTACTGGTAATTTGCAAACAATCTTGTCTCGTTTGATTAACACTGCCCGCTAGAAGTAGCCATAGGCTACACAAAATCATTTTAAACTAAAAGCTAACAATAATATATTATTTTCATTTGCCATATAGGAGAAGATATACTTTAAAGTAAATGGGATATGGAAAACAATAATATTAAATAAAGGGAAGGAACTTAAGAATGTGTCAGCTGATCATTTCAAACTGAATTGGTCAAAAATAACTTCTTGATGCTAAAGTTTTCATTGAAAATATTATACATCCACTAACATTGCATTGCATCATTATTTTAATAATTTGGCCTACTCTTATTATTACCTTGTTGCCAATCCTGTGTCTTATATCCTTATATAAGATTTATTCATCATCATTCTTTTGATTACAAATAGGTGAAGAAAGTTATTTTAATCTAAATGCATCCTCCTCCTCCAACACTTTTTAGACCTTAATGTTCTACTTTGTTCCATTGTCAGCTGTCAATTTAACATTAATATGCCAATGCTAACATATTGAGAGCCATGGTGGCATAGTGGTTAAAATGTAGTATTGCAGTCTAATTCTGCTGACTGGCAGCAGTTTGATTCTCATTGGCTCAAGGTTGATTCAGCCTTCCATCCTTCCGAGGTTGATATAATGAAGATCCAGATTGTTGGGGGCAATAAGCTGGCTCTGTAAACTGCTTAGAGAGGGCTGTAAAGCGCTGAGATTTGGTGTACAAGTCTAAGTGCTATTTCTATCATATGTCATTATTAAAGCTCACCTTTATTGTTGGTTACACTATAAATTTTTTTCAAGGAAAAGAGAAATTATTTTGTGGAATATTTCTGTTCTAGGATTATTTTCACATCTATTTTCTAGCTAATTATGCAAGACAATCAAATTTTGCTTTGTGGCTCACCAGCAATTAAAATAATGTATTTTTAAAAAAATCTATACAAAATGCATATGTTTGTAAAAAGAATAGACAAAGATATTAAAGAAACTTGAAATACATATATGAGGCAGCAGACTCAGCCATAAGCTATGTTCTCCACTTCATACTACAGTGCCCCTTCATTACCTGCACAGAAATAATATGATTCCTCAGAGATAAGTTTTCTGAATGAGAAAGGACACTATGAAAAGCTCTTGGAACACACTAGTTTGTCGTTATTATTTAAAATGAACCTGACAACAATTTGGTTCATTCTTCAGATCTGTTTTGATTGTTAATTAGGGTGTAATTGTGGATCCATACAAAGCCAATAACAAACACACTAAAGTTAGTTAGCAAGAGGGAGGAGTCTGTGCATTAATTCAAATACTCAGAGGCCACCATTGGAAACAGCAATGCCAACATCTAATTCTCTCATCTTTCTCTTTCTACTGTTGAATAATGGAAATAATTCAATGTCATCCTGCTTTTGAGATGAAAAAGAGGCCAAGGATGCCATATGGTACCCTTTAAACTTAATGAGAAAAGACATGTGCCCATATGGAGAACAAAGGGACAAGTGACAAAATGTATGCCATGACATCACAACACAAATGCTATTATTTACATACTCATGTCCAATGTTGGGATTATAAGTTTGACAGTGCAGTTTCTCCGTCTTTCTCTGTCTCCCTCTCTGTCTCCTTCTCTCTCTCTCTCTCTCCCTCCCTCTCTCTCTGTGTGTGTCTCCTTCTCTCCCTCTGTCTCTCTATCTCTATTTTGATCATCATATTACTATTTTTTCATCAACACAGCTACTTCCTGAGAAAAGAGAGGAACAGGAAAAATATCCTTCCTTTATCCCATTTCCTAATTCTGAATTAAGTTGCTAAACTCACTTGCCCACATCGACAACGTAGGAAATGCTCTTTTGATTCAAGCCAGAGGGCCATATCATCCTGCAGACACAGTCATGGGTTTCTAGAAAGCCAGAAGCAGGGATATGCGGTTACTACCAGATCTGGTCAGGGAGAAAAGCTAAAGGCTAGAAGGTTGTTCTTATTATATCTTGTAATTTAATATCAAAGTGCCATCTTCGGGGGAAAAGATTGTGCTGAAAGTTGCTAATATCATGGGACTCCAGTTCTGTAATTTGTCACTTAAAGGCTTTTGGATTTCTTTCCAAATATTCTTAATGGGCTCCATTCTTTTCTTTTTAATTGATCTAGTTTGAAATGTTGTAAAATATTTTGCCCGTATAATTTCTATCATGAGAACCAGTGACCCTCCAAGACAACTTGTATACTCAAATTCTTAATGTCAGTGTTTGCAACAACACTGCTGATTTTCCCCCTCCCTCTGTTGCAAGAATTATATACAAAAATCACATAGTTGACTCTCAGCCAAAAAGTCCTCCTGAGATCCCTAGCCCTGAATAAAGATTTAAGAAAGACCTTTAGTCCACTTCGGAGAAGGTCCCTAGCTTTTAAAACTTTTATCTCTTAACTTTACTTGTAAGCAGCTGTTCTATTTTTTTGCTGTCATTTGTTTGACAGCATCCAGTTATAGGTTCCGATGTCTGTTTAAAGAAACAGGGAGGTTGTTGGCTTTAAAATCCCCTTACTGCTTGTGTGTTCAACATTTTCCCAGGCTTTTCTGCATAGTTTGCCAAGCAAAGGGACTGACCTTTTGTAGCAAACACTTTTTCATTTCAAAATGCTCACTTTGATTTTTGTCCCATTTTATGCTCATTCCAAACTGTTTACAGCCCACTAAAAATGACTGTGAATTATATGTTTGTGTAATAGATTCTTTTTGTGGTTGAAGAGGAATGTTTACTTTGTGCAATTAGTTATCTTTGGGTAGATTACAGTGACCTGGAAAAAAAGGGGGCCTAAAATGATTATAGTACCTTAAGTATTTCCTTTTGTTATCTCCTGTGGCAGTAATCTAAAAAAAAAAATTTTTTTTTCTCCCTGAGCCTCTGTTTGTGTACTCATCATTTCATATAGAGTGAATGATCTTCCACCAGTCTTTTGCTCAAATAGTTTGTTTTGTGTTTTAATGTGGGAAAGGATTTTAAATTTCAGATTCCCTCTCCCCAGACTGAAGCAGGATTAGGGCAATCTAATCTCTGATATCTGTTAGACAGAAAAGGGAGGCTTCCTCTGCCCCCCCAAAGATATATGTAGTTTGACAGACATATGGAATTTTCCAGTATGAATACTAGTTCTTGTAAATACATTTACACTTCTGTACAGTCAATATAAATATTGTGTAGTGAAGTATGATTAAGATGTACACTTAATTGACAGACTGGAGTTCAGGTAACCACTTGATCATGGGTGCTTTTGGGGTGACTTGATCCTGTCAGTTTCTCTTAGCCCAACCTTCCTCAGAGATTTTTGTTACTGAAATAAAATTATAATTATAAAGTTATAAATGCTGCAAATAAGTGAGATTAAACCCTTTTGATCAACAACAGCAATAATGGTGCACACAAAAATTTGTACATCATTAACTTTCCTAAAATTGCTTCAATTCTCTTTGAAATCAGTCCAGAGCAAAACTATAGTCTATGAAAAACTGGTTTTGTTGAACCTATCTTTCATTCTCAAACATTGCATGATTAACATATGAAAGAATAGATCTAAACTTGCATGATTAACAGAGTGTTTCAATAAGATTTGCTTATATCAAGGATCATCTTCAAGAAATCTTCATCATTCCTCTTTGGTTGTATTTCAGTTTTTCCCTTCTCTTCTTTCAGTCATATTTAAAGTCTATGATGGTTAGAGTTGTGTTTCCTTTTTTAATTATAAAATGTATAAAGTATAAATATAGTGTTTCATAAAAAATCATCTAATCAGAAACACTGAACAAATGTTCTAATAAAAAGATTGTTCCAAATTTGAAAGGAAATATCCATTAAAAAATTAGTAAAATACATAAAAAACAAGGAAACAGGTAAACTATAAGAACAATATTCCCATGTTCCCTCAAGGGCAGTTCTTCCAAGACTACATTATTTTTCATTCTAATTTTATAGTAGAGGTCTCTATAAATGAGGCATTCTACTATAAATCTAACCTGTTTTTTTCATGGAGTTTCCTATATAATATACTGCAATGGATGATGATTGTCATAAGCTGATCAAGGATCAATGGCTATAGCCTATATATACCCCCTATTATTTTATAACTGATTGTTTTAATATTTTTTAAATGTTTAATGTTGTGAACTGCCTATAGCCATTGGATATGAGATGGGAGACAAATAAATTTTTATAAAACAAAACACATTGTTCCCAATTTCACAGTTGTAGAAAGCCAAAAAAACAACAACAGTAAAGATGCTTGCCCGCTGGCATAGTTTGAATATTTGAAATGATGTGACTTCGATCCAAACTGTGTAAATGAAGAGAATACAAAGAATAAGACGGTCAAAAAAAAAAAGAATATTTTTCTTTAGCACAATGAAAAAAAAAAAAAAAAGTCCGTCATTAAATGATATTATTCTGTCTCTTTCACAAATTTAGTGCTGTGCTGGCACAAGAAATGCTTTCTTGGTCTGATTCCATGAACGGCTTCTCAGACTCTCTGTTCTGTCATCTCCCTCAACTGTCTGGGTCAGATTTTAAGGGCTGGTGGTGGGTGACTGCTGGTGGGAGAGAGGTCACTTCCACACCAGTGGTGGGATTAATTTTTTTTTACTACCAGTTCTGTGGGCGTGGCTTGGTGGGCATGGTGTGGCTTGGTGGGTGTGACAGGGGAAGGTTACTGCAAAAGCCCATTCCCTCCCCACCCCACTAACCTGCCTTCCAGCTCTGTTCTCCTGTGCAGGGAAACAAAAGAAGACCCAACCGATCAGCTGGGACTCAGGAGGCAGAGAATAGATGGGGCCAGTCAGAGGTGGTATTTGCTGGTTCTCTGAACTACTCAAAATTTCCGCTACCGGTTCTCCAGAACTGGTCAGAACTTGCTGAATACCACCTCTGTTCCACGCCATTGTTTGGAAGGTGATTTAAATGTAGTCCTGTATCTTTGTGTCTGGGTGTACTATTTCACTATCATTGTCTTCTTCTTTTTCTCTGCATTGTTCTATTTACATTGCTAACATGATTTCAGGACCTATCATTACTGAAATTCTGTAAACTGTTCTGTATGAATGGTTTGGCTGAAGAGCAGAGTAGAAATGTGTTAAATAGCTGCCATGTCACTAGGAGTTACTGAGCCCAGATGCACAACGTAAGAGCCACTCCAAGCTTATTTCAGAACCTCATAATCTCCTTTGGGCTAATTTGTTTTTTATAAACATCTACATTTACCCAAAAATTCATAATATCTACAGATCTGTTTTATTTTTCCAAGTTTATTTACAAATTACTTTATCCTTTATGGTTGCCTTTTTAGCAAACAGTTCCTAATATCTTTTTTTCCCCATGCTTCCTGCTTTATATAAGTTTCCAGTTACCTTTGACAGCAGTACCCTGAAAGTGTAAGGATCGTATTGCTGTGCTAGATGATCTGAGCTCTTAGTTCTGCTAATTTTGTAGCTTACATTCTTTCCCAGTTTGGGAAAATCTATTATACTTGGATCCAAGCATGCACTAAAAGCTAATACTTCCATGAAAAATGTGCAATTTGTACTGTTTAACATCTGACAAGATCCTTGAAGGTTTTTTTTTTAACGATTTGTCTCCTTCCAAGATTTCAGTGTCTTGTTTTTATATGCACATAAAGGGAAAAGAAGCAAAACAAAATGATAGCAAACGCATGCTATTTTAAAGAGAGGGGGAAAAATTCAGCTTTTCAATAGATAATATAATTTTGTATTATAGGACTAAAAAAAATGAGTTCAGGTCAGTAAAATACATACCTTATCAGCCACTGATTGCATTGCTTTGTAGAATACAAACAAATATTAGCCAAACCACATTCTAAGCAATTTTACCTTGGAAGTTTATGATATAAAAAGATGTTGGTAAGTTATAAGCAGAAATTAGCAGCAATTGAATGCAAACATCTTGGCAATAATTGCGCTACGGATTCTGCCTTCTGACTCATTTTATCCAGCTACAGCCACCTTTTTCAGAGCAAAAGCTAGTTCATAATTTTGTACCAAGTCCAAGTTACAATTGGCTCGGAAGGGTATTTTCTCTCTGGGGCCTCAGTGTCTGTAAAAAAGCCACACTCTGGGTCTTTTTGTTTTTTAAGGAAAAGGGAGGGGGGAAGGCACCAAGAGAAAACATTTTAGAAAGTATACAACATACAAATTAGAAGGGAAGCAGAAAAGGAAGAAGAAAACAATGTATTGTGGAGGTATAATCTGAAGAATGGAACCTAAACTGCATTTTATATATATATATAAAAATAAAAATAATGGAACTAGAAATAATGGTATCCCTTTAAGCCAGTTGCCATCTTTGTTAAAGTCACCTGATACCTGCCTCGTTGTCTAATTCATTCCAGAGAAATATACCCCATGCTAATAAAAGAAAGCATTTGAATGGTAAGAGTTGCCAGAACAAATAAATGGTTACTGACTGTTTACCACAGAAACATTTGCTGTGACAGGCCTAAATTCATACCTGGGAGCACTCCAGTGGTTTTCCTGGCACACCAGCCTGAGAGGCATTTATGTATTTTTTGCTATAAAAATCAGATAACTGTTTCAAGTAAAGACAATATTCAGAAATAAATCCCAATCAATCCGTACATTCACCATACAAGATAGACTCTTCTCCACTTTATTCATTTATTTAATTGAGAAAGGGGCACTTTTTCCTCAAACCCTATGCTGAATTTCACAGCTTGTTCTAGGACTCATGGAAATGGAAAAACTCAGCAGTAGGCAATACCGCAATCAAGGAACTACCAACTGAGACCAACAAGCTAACAATAAACAACAACCTAATCAAGGAAACACCAAGGACACTATTGACAGGGCAAGCCACTAGTATATAAAGACAGAACAAACCCAACTCCTTTCTAGCACTGAGGATCTTACCTAGTTGGGGAATTAAACGTCTGCAAAAAAACAACCAAGCTCAGAGAGCACCAAGGATCTCACTCAAGGAAATGCTAGAAATCCTTGGAAAACTAGGAATAAAATATCCCCTGATTAATTAGTGGCTTTGAATTTTTGCTAATATTTGGATTACATCTCTTTTTCAAGGAGCTCAAAGAGCTTTCCTTATTCCCTTTCCTTCCTCTCTCCGGGTATTCCAACCCCCTTTTTAATCCACTCAACAATCATATAAAAAGTCAGAACAAGAAATACTGACTGATCAGGGGAACCCAATAAAATTCGTGGCTAAATCGAAGGCTGAATTTCCTAAATTCTAGACAGCAGCTCCTTACTGACAGGTGAATTGCCAACTAATAGTTGATGGAAAAAAGAGGTTTATCTTTTCTGTCACTGACAAATAAAAACATAGTGGCAGCAAACTCTGCATACTATATTTTTTCTAGACATTTAAAAATATTCCACAGCAAAAGAACAAAACTTTAAACTTAATGTATCATTGGAAGCTGAAAACATATTCAATCCAAGATCTCTGATATACTGTAATGATTATTAATAAATTCCACCATGGTGATTCAATTACTGCAATGGGCTAAAACAGATGATATTTACACCATGTATCAGTTTTTAGTTTACAGATTTTATTTACAAAAATTGCTCAGGAATCCTTTCTGTGGAACAACCACTATATGAAGAACGTTATAAGCTTAATCTGTTCCCCCAGGCATTTACTTTGGTGAACATTGTTCAGTTTTTTTTCTGAAACTCAACTAGAATCAATGGCATAGATTTCCTAATCCAGATTACTTTCACAGCAGTCACTTTTGGTGTTCCCTGGGACTGGAGCTCTAAAAACCATGTGGGATTCTAATAACTAGTTGTTTTGTTTTGTTTCGGCAATAGGTGTCACATGTAGATCAAAACAGGACTGAGTTTGTGATATAAAAATAGATTGTAAGTGAGTAGGGCCTTGAATTTCTCTCCTCCTCTTAGAGGCAAACTTCTGTGGGTGCCCAAGAGAGCTCCCCTCCCATAACTAACAGTTTTTTAGAGGGATTTGCAGCTATGTTATAGAATAGTAACTAACCTCCTTATCTGTGACAAGACTCAACTCCCTGCTCTATGGCTGCTAGTGTTAAAAAGAAAAATAGATGTGTTCAACTTCTTCAGTTGATATTAATGGTCATTCATGACCAACCACTTCAATCCGATTTAATTAAGCTTATTTAGGCTTCAGTCTTACTTTCACTTAGGAGTCTTATTTAATTCAGTGGGGTTTAGTTTTGAATGAAATAATAAAAATTCATATGTCAATAGTAACATGTTATCATTACAGGTAACTATAGGTAAAGGTAAAGGTTCCCCTCACACATACATGCTAGTCATTTCCAGTTCTAGGGGTGGTGCTCATCTCCATTATAAAGCTGAAGAGCCAGCACTGTCCAAAGACATGTCCATGGTCATGTGGCCGGCATGACTAAACTCAGAAGGTGCACTGTTACCTTCCCACCAAAGTGGTCCCTATTTTTCTACTTGCATTTTTATATGCCTTCAAACTGCTAGGTTGGCAGAAGCTGGAAGAAGTAACGGGAGCTCATTCCATTATACGGTGCTAGGGATTCGAACTGCTGAACTGCCGACCTTTCTGATTGACAAGCTCAGCATCTTACCCACTGAGCCACCACGTCCCTTTACAGTAACTATACCTCCATATATAAGCTGTGAAATCGTGACCATCCATAGACATCCAGCCGATACTGACCTTCACCAATCCGCATGTAGACATAATGTTGAGCTCTGCTCTGACGTTTTAAAATGCTAAAACCTAAATATTTGATTTCACTCTCAACAATATGCATGGAGGCTTGCAGTAACTCTAGCAGAGCAATTACTGCCTGCCTATGAACTTGTATAGTCTCACATACGAGTGATATTTTATTCAAAAATGTATTTAAATGTTAGAAGACTTATATCAGAAAGTTTTATTCCTTTTTTAAACTGTTCTTGCTGATTGTTTCCTGAGTAAAATAGATTCATAATCAAACAGATGTGAAAAATGACAAAATTATTGAATATATGTACATATTCTCTTTAAATATATAATTGTGGCTATTATTAGTTCCCCTTTAGAGATATTACTAGCAATGAGCTTGCTCCTCTCTCTGTTGGGATCTGTTTAGAAGCTGAGCATTGTTTGCATAGTATGGTAAGAAGCATATGGCATAAAATTTTAATTAATCTGACAAGTAAGGAAGCAGTTTTAAAAGAAATAAACTAAAAAAAAAAAAAAACAGCCACTGAACTTTCTGGTGATATTGGAAAGTAAAGATCTAAGTTTCTTTACTGCTCAAAAGTTACCACACAACTTTTATATATTTAAGATAATAAGAAATTTGTAACCATATGCCTTAGTAAATGTTAGTTTTTTTCCATAGCAGTCCTGATCTCATTGACATCAGTGAAAAATGCCCTCATTTTAAACTAATTTGTAATTGTAACAAATCTATTTCCTATAGGTGCTGCCCAGATCTGCAGCTAGAACAAAAATTTTCCCACCATAAATTATTTCAAGGTTTTCTCATGTTAGCTATTGAATTTCTTATGCTTTTGAACATGATGTGAAAACTGACATGTGCTTCCAAGTTTTTGTTACATATGCCTGTATTTCGTAATTGGTATGATCTATTTTTCTCTTCAGCACTAAATTGTCAAACCTCTGATATACCAGTGGGTAACTTCACAGTTATCTGTATCTAGAAATATATTTGCAATATTGTCTCCCTATCTATTATTCTTTATATACACCCATTTATCCTAACACAATTCACTCCAAAAATGCATTGTACAGTTGCCCTTGTCATTTTGTAATGCATGTAAATCCTTTGCCTTGTTTCTTCAGAGAGCTTAAGAAAGTAAGGAACAAAAGTTAAAATCATCATTTGAAAAACACTTTGGCAACAGAAAATCAACTATAAAACACTAAAAAATGAGGTCAAAAATAATAATAGCTCAAGTATTTCAAACCAATGTTTTTTTTTAAAGGACAATGATAATTCTTGGCCACTGAGCATATATTTTTTTTTTAAATGGAGGATTATTTAGACCAGAATGCTGGAAATTGAAGTCCACACCTCTTAAAGTTGCTGAGATTCAGAAACTCTAGTTTAAGACTATCCAATGAAAAAGAAGAAACTTTGAAGATGTGCAAAAGGGAGCTGTTTCTGGTCCTTTAGGGCATTCAGAATATATTAACAATTGATGTATTCATCCTGTATTGATTGTCCAATATTTGCTACCTCAAAGATCTTCTGATGTAATGGTATGTGAGAATGACCTTTGGAGACAGGGAGAGCCACAAACTGGCCAGCCACCATATAAAAGGTATCACAGCTCAGAGAAGGGTATGGGGCATTTTTCAGAAGGACCCTTCCTAGTTTTTTCAGAGAATAAAAGGAAAGGAGGAGATAAATACTTCCAATTATGCAAGATCTGATTAATGTAACCTTAGCAAGAAATAATAGAGCTAGTGTCCCTGGCTGTGTTTCTTGTCTGGACTATCTTGTAGGGTTAACATTGTGTTAAGACATTCTCAGGCCAAAACAGCACTTTTTCCTTTTCCTACCATTAGTGTGAATCATTCACGTCTTCTTTGTGGCTAGGCATTCCAACCAGGGGTGGGATTCTACAGGTTCGCACCTATTCGCTAGAACCGGTTGTTAACATTCTAAGGAGTTTGGAGACCCGGTTGTTAGAAGAAATTACTGGCCTAATCCTGTAAGGAAGACAGGAAGGAAACATTCTGGTGTTGCTTACAGAAACTGCCTCTCCATTAACCCTTATTACATTCTTGGCAGGACTAGACTTCCTGTCTTAGGAACTTCTCTGGAGTTTTTTTCCCCTCCTTTACTGGAACTTTGCTTATGTCAAGTGACCATTCAAAGTTACAATGGCACTGAAAAAAGTGACTTATGATCATTTTTCACACTTACGACTGTTGCAGCATCCCCACAGTCATGAGAGGCCAGGCGAGGAGATGCATGCCTCGATGTGAGTGCTGTTGAGTTGACCACACCCAGCCAGTCACATGACCACCAAGTCATGCCCACCAACTAAGCCACGCTCACAGAACCTGTTGTTAAAAAAATTGAATCCCACCCCTGATTCCAACCCATTGCAAATGCATCCCCTGGGCCACATCGAAACTGTTGTTTTCCTTCCTAAGCTGTTCTAAATGTTCGTAACATTTCCTTTCTTATATCTAGTGAGAGAAGGCTCCAATTGGCTAAAGTATCTGGCAGGTCAGTTGCCCTTCAACAGGTGTATACAGGTGGAACTCAAAAATTTAGAATATCATGCAAAAGTTTGTTTATTTCAGTAATGCAACTTAAAAGGTGAACCTAATATATGAGATAGACTCATTACATGCAAAGCAAGATAGTTCAAGCTGTGATTTGTCATAATTGTGATGGTTATGGCTTACAGCTCATGAAAACCCCAAATCTACAATCTCAGAAAATTATAATATTGTGAAAAGGTTGAATATTCTAGGCTCAAAGTGTCCCACTCTAATCAGCTAATTAAGCCATAACAACTGCAAAGGGTTCCTGAGCCTTTAAATGATCTCTCAGTGAGGTTCAGTAGGAATCACAATCATGGTAAACACTGCTGACCTGACAGTTGTGCAGAAAACCATCATTGACACCCTCCATAAGGAGGGAAAGCCTCAAAAGGTAATTGCAGAAGAAGTTGGATGTTCCCAAAGTGCTATATCAAAGCACATTAATATAAAGTTATGTGGAAGGGAAAAGTGTGGAAGAAAAAGGTGCACAAGCAGCAGGGATGACCGCAGCCTGGAGAGGATTGTCAGGAAAAGGCCATTCAAAAGTGTTGGGGACTTTCACAAGGAGTGGACTGAGGCTGGAGACAGTGCATCAAGAGCCACCACACACAGACAGATCCTAAACATGGGCTTCAAATGTCGTATTCCTTTTGTCAAGCTGCTCCTGAACAACAAACAACATCAGAAGCGTCTTACCTGGGCTAAAGAAAAACAGAACTGGTCTGTTGCTCAGTGGTCCAAAGTCCTCTTTTCTGATGAGAGCAACTTTTGCATCTCATTTGGAAACCAAGGACCCAGAGTCTGGAGGAAGAATGGAGAGGCACACACCGCAAGATGCTTGAAGTCCAGCGTGAAGTTTCCACAGTCTCTGTTGATTTGGGGAGCCATGTCATCTGCTGGTGTTGGTCCACTGTGCTTCATCAAGTCCAGGGTCAACGCAGCCATCTACCAGGAGATTTTGGAGCACTTCATGCTTCTTTCTGCAGATGAGCTTTATGGGGATGCTGACTTCATTTTCCAGCAGGACTTGGCATCTGCCCACACTGCCAAAAGCACCAAAACCTGGTTCAATGACCATGGGATTACTGTGCTTGATTGGCCAGCAAACTCGCCTGACCTGAACCCCATAGAGAATCTATGGGGCATTGCCACGAGAAGGATGAGAGACATGAGACCAAACAATGCAGAAGAGCTGAAGGCCGCTATTGAAGCAACCTGGTCTTCCATAACACCTCAGCAGTGCCACAGGCTGATAGCTTCCATGCCACACCGCATTGAGGCAGTAATTGCTGCAAAAGGGGCCCAAACCAAGTACTGAGTACATATGCATGCTTACACTTTTCAGAGGTCCGATATTGTTCTATGTACAATCCTTGTTTTATTGATTGCATTTAATATTCTAATTTTCTGAGATTGTGGATTTGGGGTTTTCACGGGCTGTAAGCCATAAGCATCACAATTATGACAAATCACGGCTTGAACTATCTTGCTTTGCATGTAATGAGTCTATCTCATATATTAGTTTCGCCTTTTAAGTTGCATTACTGAAATAAATGAACTTTTGCACGATATTCTAATTTTTCAAGTTTCACCTGTATATATACACCTGTTGAAGGGTGTCTTATTAAATGGCACTTTTAAATACCTCACCTATATCTTCTCTTTCCCAGTAAGAACCCCCCAATATAACCTCTTTATTCCATTTAACCTAGTTACTTTTGATTTCTACCTAGGCTGTTCCCCTTGCTTTCCCACCAGTTTGCTTCTCTCTCCCTCCCTCCCTCCCTCCCTCCCTCCCTCTCTCTCCCTCTCTCTCTCTCTCTCTCCCTCCCTCCCTTTCCCTCCCTCCTTCTCCATCCCTCTTTCTCCCCTTCCTTCTTCCCTCCCTCTCCCTCTCCCCCTCTCCTTTAAGAACTTTAAGTTGTGACATAGGCATTTTTTTTCAATTGACACACAATAGAATGTAGGAATCTTCCATTTGTTTTGATCACTGCAACATCATGGCAATGATGGTAAATTAAATAAGGCACAGAGAGATTTGTGTTAGAAGAGATAGCACCAAAAGGGGATATGAAGGCATCTGTGTGAGCACATTTCTGAGGAACCAAAGAAAAATAAAGGGGATTTGTGATGAAAAAGAAAACTCTAACACAGAGGACCAGTCAATGGGAAGGGCAAGAACTAAGGGAATGGTCAATCAGGTCAGTGGTGGCTATAGTCCACCCATTGCCAATTTGCTTGTTTGAAAACTGGCATTTTAAAGATTGACTTCCGAACAGCCAAGAGGAGCATGGGACACAAGCAGATTAGGTTGTGATGTGCCTTCAGGACAAAATTCTTTTTATTATTAGACCTTTTTGCATTAATAGTGAAACTTAGCAAACTTAGAAAGTGCATATTTAGGGAATACTTGCTTCTTTAATGTAGTGGTGGGGAAATGCAAAGATGCCATCAACGAAGAACAGAAAACTGTGGCTATCCTGTTTTCAGTATGCAGACCATTATACAATTATATTATTAATAGTCATGATGATGGCTATCTAGTTTACTGTGAGAGGCTACAATATCCCTTACTATAAGTTTCACTGTCAAGAGCAGAAAATCAGGAAGCAAGGTGGTTCAGGTGACTGCAGGTTTGTTGCAAGCTAATGCTCTCTACAAGAATCTGAACTTCCAACAGTCAAAGCAAATTGGCCGTATTAAAAGTCAACAGAATTCAAGGTACACTGGACTTAGATCTCTGGTGGGCATGAAGGGATTTGGGGTTGATGATGCACTTGATACCTCCCTTGAGCTCAGCCTAGTCCTCTCCTACATGTACTAAGCTGATTTCATGATAGTGATGGTTGTGTGGTTCTGCCCACTGTCACCAACAAAAATGGACTGAATATCCCATGCATTTACAGCCTAAATGTGCTTAAATATAGTTCTTTAAAATGTTTGGGTCTTACTTCTGTATAAAACCAAAATGGAAGAGGTTGAGGTTCATTTTCATTCATCTTCTTATCTTCCCTGAAAATCAGTCCAGTTTTTTTAAGCATGTCTCTAAAAGGGCAAAGTTGAATAAAAATCAGAAGTTTTTGAAAAACTGGTTGCCTTTTTTATATGCTACTGTCTGGAAGTGGCAGTTCTTTAGCCAGATGAACAAGAACATATTACAGCTGGCTCACACTCTCCTCCAGTTGTGTAGCCAGTAGGGACTTGTCAAGCTACATATGTTTTCAAACCTCTCTCAGCTAAATCAAAGATCCAAATACAAAATTCAATACACAAGGGTATCATACGGACTTAAGGAACTCTCTGGTGGTTTTGAATGATCTATAAGGAGGTAAATGGAGGACACAGAAGCATACACGAAGAATATTCCTTCATGACAGATATAATCTAACATTTTTTTAATTAAAAAAAACTTCCTTAACTCTTTCATGCCATTAATCTGTAACAGAAGAAATAAGAGGAGAGATTTTTCTAGGGCAATAAATAAAAATTGTGCTCTCCTGCTGCTGAACTGTGTGTGGCTCCAAAGGAAGAAAATGCCCAATAGAATAAAATCAGATTTAATGTGTTCTGTTCTTTGACTGATATATTTAACTCCTCCCAGTTGGCATATAGCAAATCCCCAGCTGAGGGTTATATCTCACTGCTGTGTGGGATGTGCCCAGTTTCCATCTGTGTGTGGTCAGAAGTTTACTATTATTATACTTTCTCTTCTTGGTTACTTAGTGATCTAACTATTTTTATCTATCAGTTTGGAACTTCTGCATTAGATTTCTGTAATACACTCTGTTTAGTGGCTGTTTTTGAAATGCATCTTATTGAGTTTGTGATGGTTAACCCTTTTTCCTACCAATATTTTACAGTCACTCATGACTGTTTTTTGAAAATGTTAAGACAGATTTTTATACATTGTGCTCTATAACTTCAAAAGGATATCTTTCTTTCTCACTGGAATTGCCACTGCTAATGCTTATTTCTGCAATTGGTCCACTGATTGCTTTCCTTTTCAGTAATTTATTCACTTGTTGCCTTTGTTAGGCCACAATGACTTTCAAAGAGGCAGAAAAGATGGGTAACATTTCAAGTCAAGAAGTCATTTTTTTCTAGCTACTGTAAATAGCAATGGTGGTGACCAGGTTACCTAAAGAATGCCCTTCTATATTTACTGTACTACTGCTGCGTATGTATGGAATATTATCATTTTGCTTATGTAAACAAGCAGGAGAGGGGAAAATGGATGGTCTTAGGCATATGAAGTAGATATTTTTGGATCAACCATACATCCCTGCTCTGAGCATATTTGCTTACATCCAGAAGAATCAATTTCCTCTGTAGTAAGTGATGTGAAAAGAAGGAGGCACTATTGGCTGCCAATTCTATGACCATAACTTTTCTAGAGTCATATATAGATACAGAGGAGAAAAGAAGACAGGGAATCTAGTCACATATTGACCATGGGCATGTTCCTATGCTTCAAGTCACAAGAACACAAAGAGTGGAAACTCCAGAAAACTAAGTGTATGCATGTCTTATAGGCTGCTTTCAGGCTTGGTGTAATTGATCCTTTCCTTTCCCCTTTCCCTTCCCCTTCCCTTCCTTTTCTGTCTCTTCTCTTGGTTTCATCTTTACTCCACTAGCCCCATCAATAAACAAATAACATCTCTATAGTTTATGACTAGATAAAGCATCTGTGCCTTGAACAAGGATATAGTAGACAGTAATGTTCTTAATTTTGTCTGTTTGTCTGTCTCTCCCTCTCCCTCTGTGTGTGTGTGTATGTCTCTGTGTCTCTCTCTGTGTGTGTCTCTGTCTCTCTGTGTCTCTCTGTCGGTCTTTCTCTCTCTCTCAAACATTTATATACCTGCCTACCTTGCAACCAACTTGGAGTGGAAGATGTTCAATGTCATTGGGGGACTGTATTTTGGTGCAGAAAGGGGAAAGGACCTTTGACAACTTTGTATGGGCCACATTAGACCCCTTGGTTTGCAAGGCAGGTAGCCTTCTCAGTCTAGTCATATTTCTAGCTCAGGATGAGCCTTCACTAGGAATAACAGAAAGAACAGGCATTGACCTTGTGAATTGATTGAATAATAATGGTGTCAAAATAACTTAAAATATGTTCCAGTTTTCTTGGGTGAAGGAATGGAAGAGTTGTTGTGATTGGCTGCTTTGACAGTAGCTGCACTTGCTATTGGTTTTTTTTTCCAGAAAGATGTGTCTTTTTAATTATTTACAAAGCAAATTAATATTATGCTGTTGTTTGAGAAATGTGACCCATTTGATCAATTAATATAAAGTTGCTAAATTTGCATTTCATCTTACTACATCCCAAACTAATATGTAATAATAGAATTAGGGTTTATTTATTTATTTATTCTAGTATATAACTAAGTTTATCACCATAGGCTAAATAACAGTCATAAAGCAGATTTCTCATCATCTCATGGAAACAATTTTAGCATGAAATTGATGTGTTATACTATTATTATTTATATTACTATGCTCTACAAACTAATTTGGACAGTGAGAGTGGCTGTATATAAAATTAACTTAAAAAGTGATAAAATGACAATCCCTATTAAATGACAATTTGACATCTCCATGGTTTTTTTCAGGTTAAATATACTGTTGTCAAAAAGCTTCTTTATTTCAAAAGCAAACAGTTAAGAGTGATGTTTAAATAATATTGCTCATTGATCATGATGGAAAAAGTTTTACATGTATAGTTGCCAAAGTGTATGCTGCAGCATTCTGGGGCAACAGAACAAATTCGCAAGAGCACCACAGGATATTTTAAATTTTTGCAACGTCCATTTGCAATGCTGGATTTTGTGACATCCACTTGCAGTGTCACATCTCTGCAAAGATGGGCTTTCAAAGGTCTTTTGGTCTAGAAATACTGTGAACAAAAATTCAGAGACACCAAGGGTTTCTATGAACCAAGAAAGTTTGGTTTTAAGCATCTGTTTTAAGCATCTGATTTTTCTCTCCCGTAGCAAAACTTGTCTTCAGCAGCATGCTGATTAGAATCATCTAATTTTTATGCCCTGCCTCCTAGCAGTTTCAAGCCAAGCAGATGAAAATAGCTGGAATTTCTGATATATAGATGACAAGATTTACAAAGAGCGGACCCTTAAAAAAAAAAAAAAAACAAGCACAGCTCATTTCAAAGCATTTTTTCCCTCCACAATTCATTTCAAAAGAAAATTTTCTTATTTCTTTGTGTGTGTGTTTTTAAAAAAGACAAGGAGGATGAGGAGGGCGTGAAGAAGAATTTTGCTGAAAGAGTAGAGTTGCTTTGTTTCTGATCCCATGATGAGTGAAAAAAATGTTTTAAAAATATCACTTTACACTAAGATCCATACTGAAATGTGAGGATGTGATTCAAGCCAAGCCAAAAACTGCAGCTCAGAATTAGAAGGGATAGACATGGCTTGGGAATCCATTTTCCCACATTCCTCGGCCTCAGTCATCCCAGCTAATGTTTAAAAGAAAATGGAGTGTGGAAACAATGAAGTCATTTTGTTTAGCTGAAAAAAAGAAAAAAAAAATCTTGAACACCACCCTCAAGTGCTCCCCCACCCTTTAAAAAATAAATAAATAGGTATATTTACTGGAACCACTTCTAAATTATTGGGGAAAATACTAATGACACAGGTTTCCTAGCACATACATGACACAAAACACATATGCTTTGTCAGTTGTCACAACCAGCTCTTCATGGAAACCTTCTGACATTGTTGTTATCAACAGTGCTTTTTATTGAAATGAAAACTTCTCACTTGGCAAAAGCAGGGCAACATAGAAAAGCAAATTTAAGGCCCAAACAAAGCTGATTTGTAAATCTTACTATAAGTGCACAGGTAAAAGCATAGTTGATGTTTGTTCAATTCCACCTTTTCTATGATTGCCCTTTTTCCTGGCTCATATATAGTAAATAAAACATTTTACCTTTATGCAATGAGAAGGAGACTGAAGAAAAAAAACAACCTGTAGCTGAAGATTGATGAAAAGTGTATTTTGTGGTGTGGAAGAAAAAATTCATTGTTTGTTTAAAATGCTTAATGAAGTTTTAGGAGATCAGGAGATACAACATAGGCAGATCAGTTGCATAGAAAGACACTGAGTTATTTTCACTCCTATTTCATAGCTTAGCTCGACTCTGTATGGCCAGATTTCTTCTAAAAACTTAGCCATGTAGCTCCAAAAACCAATTTCCTCTGAACCCTAATGCTGAGAAGGTCCACGGATCACAGTTCAACTGCTACCCATTTCTGCACTTTTAAAGTTGGAAGGATGGACATCTGCTTATTAATACACACTGCCCTATTTTAAATGTGATGAGCTAAAATGTTTAAGCCTATAGAAGTGTCCTAGAAGATATATTTAAGTGGAAGAATTTACCTAAACATATAAATAAATTGAAAATGAGTGTCATGGTTTGCAAATCGTAAATTATGTAAAATAAGAGCATTTCTATACATGGCTCATTGGAAAGAAAAATAATATTTAATCACTATCCTAGATATAAAGTGGAAAGCTTCTAAGATTTATGGTGGGAATAAGTTGCAACAGCTGCATTTTTCCTTGACTGAAATCTTGAATACAATTTGGATTATGGTCCCTGGGTTGGGGATGGGGATTGTTCACATTATCTAAAGCTCCTTCAAATAAAAAAAGGAGGGTGAACCAGTGATGTGCTTTAAGGAAAGGCTAGAAATATGTCTTAGTGATAAACACCTTTTTGAAACATCAAATAGTCAGCATATAGTAAACTAGAAATTGGATTTTATGGTAGTGAGTGGGTGTCACGATAGAATAGTGTTTACCACCAACATTAATGCCATCTGTAAATTTACAAATTTTGAAGCTACGCTTGTTTTATCTTTTATTCCCTTAACTATTTTAAGCTCTATCATGAAGAAACCCTGACCATTAGATAGTTTTCATTCTAGATAAGAGTCTGCTTTGAAGTTGAAGTATTTTCTTGGGAAATTGTTCAGAAGTTTAGTGTCTAAGATCAGCCATTTTAAAAAAATGTACCCCCCCCCCCTTTTCTCCTTCAAACATATGCAAACAATAGGCCCAAACCTTTTTTTCCAAAATAAGTAATTACTAATCCAGCTAGGATTATGCAGCCATAAAAAGGATATCCAAATTCACCAATTTACATTGGATAGTTTGGTTTTCATTGCTGACATAGTTAAACCACAAAATACATGGTATCACTCTAGCAGATGTATTGTTTTAACTTTTATCTTCATGCTGCCATTTTGAATAACATCCCAAAGAATTTCTAATTGGAACTATTTTACAAAATATTGAAAGAACATTCTTAAAAATACAATGTCTTCTACAGGTAGTCCTTGACTTGGGACCAAAATTGAGCCCAAAATTTATGTTGCTAAGTGAGACATTTAAGTGAATTTTGCTCCACTTTACAATATTTCTTGCCACAGTTTTTTAACTGAATCATGGCAGTTGTTAAGTTAATTACATGTTTGTTAAGTGAATCTGGTTTCCCCATTGAGGTTGCTTGTCAGAAGGTCATAAAAGGGGATCATATGATTCAGGGACACTGCAACTGTCATAAATGTGAGTAAGTTACCAACTGTCTGCATTTTGATCACATGACTATGGGGATACTGTTGTAAGTGTGAAAAATGGTCATAAGTCACTTTTTAGTGATGTTGTAACTTTGAACAGTCACTAAATGAACTGTTGTAAGTCAAGGGCAACCTGTGTATATTGCTAAAGCCATACTTAATAACATTGCAAAAGGTTTATATAAAATACTAATATAACCTGGCTGGACAAATATATTTGAAATCTGTTCAGATACATTCATCCAGATTTAGAATAGTTCAAGAAAGATTATCAAACTCTGATTCACTCAACTGAGGCAGAAGCAGGATTTTAGTCTTTCATATTTGATGATGGCATTCATTGATATTTCTCTCCAAACCAAGTTAGTTGTTGTTGTTGTTGTGTATCTTAACTACATGCCACTGACCTAAAGAATGATTTATAAGGTTCTTTTAAAAACTATATTATAAAAGCAGATGAAAACTGGCTAAATCTAAATTTATTTTTTTATCTATTTAAATAAGTAAATTTGAATAAAGTAAGATTTCATTATTACAAATATTAAAGATGATACTGTATAAGCAAAATAAATTGGTTCAGAAGAAATTAAGTTACAATTAATCATTGTTAATATCACCATGAAGTATCCCTTAATGATAGTTGGGTAAGGATTTGTAATAGGAAAAGGCTGAAGAAAGTAACAATGTGCTATTTATATTTTCTTAATGCAACTGAAAGATCAGACTTTATATTTCTGCTTTATATGTGTGCAGAAGGCTATCCAAATTAGAATATACCGGCAGTCATACCATATAGTACACAGAGAACCAAGTTTATATGAAGAGGCAAAATTCCACATATAATTGTTTGACATTTGATGTTTCTTTTTTCTTTGCTTCAAGACGATATAGTCCTTCAGGTATTGTTGAACCCTAGTTTTCATCAGTCCTAGAGAGACTAGCTAGTGCTAAAGTATAATTGGAACTGTAAAACGTAATCCAGAACATCCAAAAGGCCAGAGGCAAAAAAGCATTACAGAATATCGGGTGAATTATTATCAAGGAGTTCACAGAAGTATATATTTCTCTTTATTTGTCACAGCAGTTATAGTTTCTTGACAGACAGCATAATACTCACCGAAGCCAATATAAAGTATGTCTTCATTTTCCAGGTCTGGATGTTGATGGAATATACAGAGTCAGCGGCAATCTGGCAACGATACAGAAGTTACGATTTGTTGTCAATCAAGGTAAGTGATTCCTTTGCCCCACGATGTTTTGTTTAGTACTTATCAGTCTGAAATGACAATACAATGGATTTTAGAAGCACTGGTGCCTTAATGGTACAGAATGATGAGTGGCATTTTAAAAAGAGAGAGGAGAAGAAGTGAATACAGCCCATATCTAAGAACAGTTTGGAAGAGAGGAACGAGATGCAATCATCAAATTTTATAGAAAAAGAAAGATTAAAAAAGGCAAACAGAGATCTGGGCTTTTCAGAGATAAAATAATGATAAAGATAAAGAGCCGTGGTGGCGCAGTTGTTAGAATGCAGTATTGCAGGCTAACTATGCCCATTGCCAAGAGTTCAATCCTCACTGATTCAAGATTGACTGAGCCTTCCATCCTTCTAAAGACTGTAAAATGAAGACCCAGATTATCGGGGGCAATAGGCTGACTCTGTAAACCACTTAGAGGGGGCTGTAAAGCATCGTGAAGTGTATATGTATAAGTGCTATTGCTATATTGCAGTCTCAACTGCAAAGTGTAAAGAGGTCTGGACATGGAAGGATTGGGAGAAGAACTAAAGCCAGGGCACATGAATAGCATGATAGGGAGAAATAAAGGACTAGTCAAGATAAATTTAAGCTTTTTGTGACTTCACTAAAAATAAATCCACTATTCTTCCACATATGCACAAACTCAGCAATACTAAAAAAAACAGATGTACTTGATCTTCCACATATGTACAAACCAGTCATGCATAATAAGAAAACAGATTTTCAAGGATTTAATTAATGGTCGTGCAGACTCACACAGATCCCAACTAACCATTATGTAAAAGGTTCTGCTAGACTTGAAATGATCATTTGACCTGAAAGAAAAGCATCTTTGACAAGAATACAGTAGCATACTGAATTAATGAAAGAATTTTTATTGAAGTCCAGATGTTTAAAAAGAGTGACTGGCAACTGTTACTGAGTAACCTTCCTAATTAAAAGGCAAAGGACTTTAGTATTGTAATATACTAATAACACTGGTGTTACAGTCTGCATGGGATAAAATAGAAGCAATAGGATACAATTAAGAGATGAAGGTTTAAATAATAATTCAAAGTGTTTTTGTTATTAAATCATTAGGTATAGTTCAACTTAAAGGCAAAAGACCAATCAAATATTAGGATAAGGAGCAATATATATTCCTGACACTCATGTTTAAAGAAAATGTACAGTTGTTATGGCTCTCAATCTGAAACTGTAGGAGGCTTAGATGATTAGACTGTTTCAAAACTGTGGCACATTTTTCCCCAAAAATAATCTTTCTTTTATTATAGGTCTTTGCCTTTTAGCTAAGAATGAATATAAAATTATATTTATTACGGTCTCATAGAATCTCTGCTATGTCATTTCATTTCATTTAGATCCTTCACCTTAAATAAATAAATTTCTCCAATATGCTGCACTTCAGGTATAAGATTAGACCTCCCATCATACCGAACCATTGTGGTCATTGAGAGCACCAAGCCAGCGTAGGTTGACATATTTCCCGAAATAATTGTCATAAATTGTCATTCTAATTCATTCAGTGGAGACAGGGACCAGAATGTCCCCAGATTCCTAAGCCAAAAAACAATTGTCTCTTGTCTGTGGAGATTTTCAGTCATCCAGGTCATGGTTGTCCCAAAGGTGTTTTTTCAAGAGGCAACTGGACTTTCTGGTTTTTCTTTGAAGCTTCTTCAGCTCTGACTGGACGGTGGGAAATGGAAGGATCTATACTCCTTGCAGACAACTGGTCATTTGCATTTTTTTAGCAAGTTGTTAAGGCCATCTGGTGGTTTATCTGTATCATCAGGATCACCTGAGTAGTGCAAATGGGTGTGGAGCAGAGGTGGTATTCAGCAGGTTCTGACCAGTCCTGGAGAACCGGTAGCAGAAATTTTGAGTAGTTCAGAGAACCAGCAAATACCACCTCTGACTGGAGATTTTAGAGTATCCTTCCCCTGCCACGCCCACAGAACCAGTAGTAAAAAAAATTGAATCCCACCACTGGTATGGAGCTTTCTTGAAACTGTTGAAAGGACTGTGTTGTAGACTGGAGATCTCTCCCCCTTTTTTGAGAGAGGGCTGTTCAATTTTGACATAGATGGCCTCTTTGACCCCTCTTTCAAGTCAGTGTTCCTCTTTGTCCAAAATGTGGACTTTGCTGACTTCAAAAGAGTGGCCTTTGTCTTTTAAATGTAGATGGACTGCTGAATCTATTCCTGATGGGTTTGTTCTCCTATATTGTGCCATGCACTTATGAAGTGGTTATTTTGTTTCCCCAATGTACAGATCTGCATATGACTCACTGCATTGTACTGAATATACCATGTTGCTCAGTTTGTGCCTGGGTGTTTTATCCTTGGGTTGGACAAGCTTCTGCCTTAGTGTATTCTTGGGTTTGAAGTGTTACATATGTTATGTTGGCTGAAGATCCTCCTGAGCTTCTCTGGTATTTCTGCAACGTATGGAATGACAAAATTGTTTTGTTTATTGTACTCTTCATTGTCTGTTATGGAGGAGCTCCTGTAGGAGACTATATATTTATTATTTGTTTGTTTTCATAGATTTTCACGGGTATGGATATGCAGGTCTTGGCATGTTTGGGTCTTTTCCCGTGTAAGATTGAGAGTATCTTGGCGATGTTTCGATGAGGTCCCACTCGCCATCTTCAGGCTGGTGCTTTCGGCTTCGTGCTTGTACGAGCAAAGTGTGATCGGCAGAGAGACGGCAGCTCTGATCACACTTTGCCCGCACAAGCACGAAGCCAAAAGCACCAGACTGAAGATGGTGAGTGGGACCTCGTCAAAACATCACCAAGATACCCTCAATCTTACACGGGAAAAGACACAAACACGCCAAGACCTGCATATAGATAGATAGATAGATAGATAGATAGATAGATAGATAGATAGATAGATAGATAGATAGATAGATAGATAGATAGATAAACATTCTTTAAAATATGTCTTCAAATATATATGGAAAAGTCAATGAAATCACTTCTATTTATTTGATCTTTTTTTGTGATGAAGTCAATACATTAGTTTTCTGTATACATAGAATATATACATAGAAAGTCACTGATGCTATTCTTTAAAAAAAATATCAGTGGCAACGTCATGTTTTATATATTTTCTCTGTTCAAAATCAAAAATATCTTGATTACAAAATACCAAGATTACAATATATTTAATATATTTTAATATTGTGTGTAGTTCTTTATTCATGGCAGCTAAATTGATTCAGATACATAAGACGCCTAAAAAAAATCTTAGTGACAATATTTTAAGTGTAATAAATGTTTTAAAGCAAAATGTCAGTAATAGTGATTTTGTATAGGAATATCCGTATGAGTTGAGATACCAGTAATATTCATTCAAAAGAATATTTGAATATTAAAGACTCCACAGAATTTTATTTTGGAAAATATTCACAGAATGGTAGCAGATGAGAACAAAAGTGAAATGGGAAAAATTAGAGGAACTGGAATTGAAATGATTATTCATTTATGCTGTTTCATCAGCAATGATATTTAGCCTATTTACAAACTGTGTGATTGACCATTGGGGAAAAATAGGATTCATATCAACTCATGCTTAAGCTGTTCAATATTATATTGAAAAATCAAGAACAATTGGGAAGGAAGGCTAAGAGATGCAATTTCACCAAGTGGATGAGGTTGTTTTTAAAAACTGAGGACAACAAATGTATTCTACAGCTTGTATTGGATTGGGAATATACTGATTGCTACCATTTATTTGGTAAGCTAGTTATTAGATTTTTTAATACCCAACCCTCCTACCCCAAAATTGCCTTCAAGGAGCCAATAAAAAAGAATAAAACACAAAACAATTTAATTAAAATGCAATTAAAATATAATTCAATAATTACAAACTAAAAACTTAAAATAACTATTTTATAATATTAAAGCATGGTTTAAAACTTTTACAATACTACGTTAAAAAGATACATTCTTTGTTGAGGGCATAAATTTGAGACTAATCAGAACTCCAAAGCAAGTCAGTTTTATTTCTTCATTTATCATATTTAGAGACTGCCTCCCTCCTTCCTAGAGTGACTCTGGGGGTGTACACATAGAAATAAAAATATAAAAGCTATATATAAATATATAATTAAAACAGTTAAAAACAAGAGTAAAAGAATTAAAATTCGGAATTAAAATGCAGGGGAGGGGCTTGGAAATAATTTAGGAGTGAACACTCTCCCATATCGATGGCAAGCAGTCCTTTGCTTAAATAGGTCTCTCTTTTAGGTCTTCTTATCTGGGCAAGCTCATAATAACAGCCAATGTAGTCCTTCAGACAATCAAAGCTTCAATAACTTAGGTCTTAGGACATTAAAATATGTAGGCATTTTTATAGAGTGTACTTTAATAAATTAGCTGTGTTAAACAAAGATATGACAACTCTTGCCACTGACTCAGAAAGTGTTGCTATTTGCCTAATAATCCACTGTGCAGATGCAGTGTTGTTCATCCCCTCTGATTTCAGTATCCTTGACTTGCCTGCCAATCTGATGATATAATTTGGGCCAGTCACTCTCTCTCAGACCAACCCACCTCATAAGGTGGTTGTTGTGGAGCAAACAGGAGGAGGAAGGTGTGCTCGATATGTTTGCTACCTTGAGATGTTTGTAAAAATAATAAAGGCAGGATACAAATATAAATAACTAAGTAAATAAATAAAAACAAACAAGTAAGTAGGTAAGTAAGTAAGTGAACCACAAGGATAATTTAGTAATAGGATAACTTTTATAGCCACTGAATCAGCATTAACTACCCCACTGAATTCTCAGATTGTGCAAGTGCCAGGCTTTCCTGAGATGGTTTATCCCATAAGGTCATGAAATTTGCCATTTTCATCTAAAATATTTCCTAGATAGGTGTCCGTTTTTATTTTCGCATCCTAGTAGTAAGAATATTTGTTCATGCCTTCTTAAAATTGGATTTATTCTCAATAGGGAATTAAGCCTCAGGCCAGTCTGTGCTAGATGGACACAATGGCTAAAAGAGACAGTAAGTCTGAGGCCCTGATGGTGTAGGTGAGTCCATTTCTTTGTTATGCTAATTAGGAGGTTTATTAGAGTCATTAGTTTCTCAGCTTCTATGCATATTACTTATAATTTTGTGTGCTGTTTTTATACAGTCTTTAATTGTTAGTCACCCGAAGTCACATATTGAAGTCACATATAAATGCAGACATACATATGCACACACACACACACACACACACACACACACACACACACACTATCCTGACAGCATACCCGAGGTAGTATTCAGCAGGTTCTGACCAGTTCTGGAGAACTGGTAGCAGAAAGTTTAAGTAGTTCGGAGAACCGGTGGTAACCTTCCCCCTGGAGTAGGGTGGGAATGGAGATTTTGCAGTATCCTTCCCCTGCCACACCCACCAAGCCGTGCCATGTCCACCAAGCCACGCCCACAGAACCGATAGTAAAAAAAAATGAACCCCATCACTGCAGCATACCCAGTGCAATATTAAAGAGGGAGGAAGGACTGCCAAAAGTAAAAGAAAACACGTGGATTTATATTCTGTCCCACTGCTCAGAGTTGGTTTGTGAGGTTTTTTTCCCCAGAAGATCTAGATTCTTTGCATGGTGGACAATGAGAAATCAAGATATTTGTAATCAAGATATCCCTGCAAACACACATACACACCCCACTAAAGAAAGACCATTCTGATGATAAGCTATGAATCCTTTTTCTGTATTTGGGCAATGTTCTAGAGATTGGATCAATCTGTCCTAAGTAGTCAAGATGCTTAAATTAGATAATTACTCCTAAATTCCCGAGAGCACTCACATTACACATTTCCATATCCTCTCTACAGCTCTTCTTCAAGAAAAATAAATTCAAAAAATAAACAAATCCCTTACGAGCTAAGGAGTTTATGCCCTTGTGAGAAGAACCCATTGAATCTGTAGCTCTTTTCCTGTCATACTGCCTCCTGTAAAGATGCAAGGACCCACTTTATAACTCCCTACTTGGAAAACTATCCAGAAAATTCTGGATAAAACTGTATTTTATGTAGTTATGTTTATCATATCTGTAAGATTTTTCTGTCTTTCAATTTTGCTATATTTTGTTATCCTATGTAAAACTCAACATGCTCCGATCACTTTAATGACCTAATTATAATACTATGTTTATTTAAATTTGAAATAGGAACTGTTTGAATATTTAATGATTTTGTTATCTCACAGATAACAAAATGTGGGTCGCCATCATCACTTGGAAATTCAGGGACAGATTCCAAAGACAGGTTCCAAAAGGATTCCCAGATTGCAAACCTTGTTTGCTTGTTTTCATTTAGTCTATATCTGAAACCTTTGTCTCCAAATCTTCTCTGGGATAGTGCTTACAAATGAAGCTAGAGATACATAAAAAGATTTCAATACTGTATAGCAGGTGTGTCAAACTGGCGGCCTGTAGGCCGGATGCATCACATGACCACTTCAGCTCCACGAAGGGAAAAAACATCATGAAATATCATGTGAAAACAATGTGATGCTGTGAGTTTGACACCTGTGCTATTTAGGTTTCCAACAGAATCTGATTTCTAGTAAACAAATGAGTACTTTATAAGTCCATTAGATAAATGAGTAGTAAATAATAGGTATAATCTATGAAAACCTAAGTAATTGACTTTAGTGTTAAATTTTCCAAGATGGAGCATGGTACCTTGGGGCGTGAGAGAGTGGATGAGTAGGAGGTGCCAAAGAAATATGAAGTACAATGGAACCTTGGGCCACGATTCAAAAATTGGCTGGCGGACAAGATCGGCACAGAAAAATTCACTTTCCGCACTGATTTCCCCTTCAGCACCATTTTTTTAATTGTGTGCATGCGCAGTAGGTCATGCTTCCAGACATGACCAAATCGGGTCACAACCGGAGTTCGAGAACAGATTACGGTTGCAACCCGAAGCTCCACTATATTTGAAATGTGAGTTCATATGTGTCATGTTTTCACAACTTGTAGAACTACTTAAAAACAGTGTTTATTATTAAGTGCTGGCTAACATGTAAAGGTAATGAAATACTGTATTAATTTTCTGTATATCAAATTCTTTGTTACAAAATATTTAGCATGACTAAAGAAACCTGACCTTTGATATCCTCCCTTGCCTTAAAACTGTAAAATATATATGCTGTTTATAGATCAATTGTCAGTTCGTTGTTTTTTTAAAGACAATGTTTATTATCTACAAAGAACATGATGCCTTCCTTAAAAACAAAAAGATTATTATTAGAACTGGGATATTTTAAAAGAGAATGGCAGGTCTTTATAGAGCAATAGGCCACCTGGTATTAATAGTAGCTGATTTTATTTTCCACAGTAATTAGTGATAAAATAAAATTACTCCAGGAGGGTCCAGCATCAATATAACATTCAAATATAAACTGTAACCAAAACAAAATAAAACAATATAAGAATTACAAATACTTTGGTGAACTGAGAATATTTATTAACAAAACAATTTAATAGTAAGAAATAACTGCTTGATAAATTGTTACAAAGTAAAAATTACAATAAAACTGTCTTGATCCATGCTTTGCAGGAGTACCATTACTGTCTGTGCAGTTGTTTAATAAGGATTTAATTGGAAAGATAAGTGAATGCACATTTAAAAGTATTGTTAATTTGCTTTATAATCACCCAATCCTTCACAGTATTGACAGCCCCAGACACAAACCTTCTCTCTTTTATAAGTACTATTTCCATATGTACATAATAAATTCTGAATCTGTAATTGAATTTTTTTATCTGTAACAGAAATGCTGATATACCTTGAGCTTTGGATATATCCTTTTCTAAAGGTAGCATGCAATTATTGTGCCCAGTTAAAAACACCTAAAGAGAATTGTTTGCCTATAAATTGAAACACGCCTCCACAGTTATTCATGATTCAGCCATATACCTGTCTACCGCTAGCTTTGGATGTTACATGAAAATATTTTGGTATAACCAAGGAATAAATAACGGATCCACCTGATCAGCTGACTGCTTTTGTGTAACCCCCCTCCCCCCAGGCCACTGAAAATAAATAAAGCTTTGTATCATGTGTAGGTCTAGCAATACCAAGCTTCAGAACAGCAGAAGCATTTGCAAGAAGCTAATGGTCCATTTTTCTAGATTTTGGAAAGAACATTCTTGTACATTCTCATAGAAAACTGACTGGAGCCAAATATAATTGGTATCTATTGTTAAGGAGAAAAGCTTAAGTCATGGGGGTTAACTCTCAGGAAAGACCAACACTTCCTTTGAAATCAAGTAAGTGGAAAATAAGTTGGGTACTGCATCCAGTTTTGGTCACCACACTATAAAAAAGATGTTGAGACTCTAGAAAGAATGCAGAGAAGAGCAATCAGGATGATTAGGGGACTGGAGATTAAAACATATGAAGAACGGTTGCAGGAACTGGGCTTGGCTAGTCTAGTGAAGAGAAGAGAAGAGAAGGACCAGGAAAGACACGATAGCAGTGTTCCAATTTTTGAAGGGCTGCCACAGAGAGGAAGGGGTCAAGCTATTTTCTAAAGCACCTGTAGGCCAGACAAGAAACAATGGATGGAAACTGAACAAGGAGAAATTTAACCTGGAAATAAGGAGAAACTTTTTGACAGTGAGAGAACAATCAACCAATAGCTTTCCCTCAGAAGTTGTGGGAGTGTCATCACTTGAGACTTTCAAGAAGAAGAAGGGTATTTATTTTATAAAACGGAGGAGGAGGAGGAGGAGGAGGAGGAGGAAGAAGGAGAAGGAGGAGGAGGAGGAGGAGGAGGAGGAGGAGGAGGAGGAGGAGAAGGAGGAGGAGGAAGAAGAAGAAGAAGAAGAAGAAGAAGAAGAAGAAGAAGAAGAAGGAGAAGAAGAAGAAGAAGAAGAAGAAGAAGAAGAAGAAGAAGAAGAAGAAGAAGAAGAAGAAGAAGAAGAAGAAGAAGAAGAAGAAGAAGAAGAAGAAGAAGAAGAAGAAGAAGAAGAAGAAGAAGAAGAAGAAGAAGATCATCCTGAAGTTTTGACTGTCCAACCTCTCAATATGACAGATACACAGAGAGGCTTCTGTTCCTTTGGCAACTAACAGAAGCTGTGGAGTCGAGAGGTTTGGGGTCACAATGCCAAGACAGAAGCTCTCTGAAGTCTTAATGGCCAAATGCTGAATTCATTCTTTGCATCTGTCTTCACTCAAAAAAGTAATACACCTCAACCTACTACAAACATAACCATAAAAAACAGACTAGAAATACAAATTAAATAAACAAGAAAATGGTAAGAAAACACCTGTCTGCTCTAGACAAGTTCAAATCATCAGGACTGACAGATTACATCTCAGAGTTCTGAAGGAGCTGGCAGACGCGAACTCAGAACCACTGAACCATATATTTCATAGATTCTGGAATACTAGGGAAAAACCAGAGGACTGGAAAACAGCTAATGTGGTTCCCAACTTCAAAAAAGGAAAACAAACAGATCCAGAAAACTACGGACCAATCAGTCTGACATCAATACCTGGGAAGGTTCTGGAAAAGATAATCAAGCAACAGATCTGCTATCACCTAGAAGAAAGGTCTTCAAACTTGACAAGTTTAAGACTTGTGGACTTCAACTCTCAGAATTCCCAAGGTAACATGACTGGAGGAGGAATTCTGGGAGTTGAAATCCACAAGTTTTAAAGCTGTCAAGTTTGAGACCCCTGACCTAAGAAACAAGCAAAGTTATAGTCAGAACCCAACACAGGTTTGTCAAAAAGATCATGCCGAATAAATCTTATTTTGTTCTTTGACAAAATGACTAAGTTAGTGAACCAGTGAAATGAGATGAATATCATATACGTGGATTTCAGTAGGGTATTTGATAAAGTAGACAACAACATACTTCTTGGTAAGATAAAAAAAAATATGTGATAGACTGTATCACCATCAGATGGATTTGTTACTGGCTGACAAACTGCAGTCCTTAATGGAATTCTATTTACACTGGGATACCCGACTGCTTAGGTACCATTTTAGACCCAGTACATCTTCAACATCTTCATAAATGATTTAGATGAGGAATAGAATGGCAACTCATCAAAATTGCAGGTAACTTTAAACTGGCAGGAATAGCTAACAACCCAGAAGATAGGCTCAAAATCCAGGAGGATCTTGACAGCCTTGAATACTGGGCCCTATCTAACAAAATGAAATTCAGTGTAGAGAAATGTAAGATTTTACATTTAGGCAAGAAAAATAAAATTTACAGCTACAGATGAGATGAAACCTGGCTCAATAGCAGTAACTGTGAGAGGGAACTTGGAGTCCTGATGGACAATCACTTAAGTATGAGCCAGCAGTGTGCAGCAGCAGCCAAAAAAGCCAAAGCAATCCTAGGTTGCTTTGGGCTAGAATCAAGATCACTTGAAGTATTAGTACTGCTTTATAAAGCCTTAGTAAGTCCACACTTAGAATACTGCATCGAGTTTTGGTCACCATTTTATAAAAAAAGATGTTGCGACTTTGGAAAGAGTTCAGAAAAGAGCAATTAAAACATATGAAGAACAGTTGCAGGAATTGGGTATGTCTAATCTAGTGGGGAAAAAAACTAGGGCTGAGATGATATTCCAATATTTGAGGGGCTGCTACAAAGAAGAGAGGGGTCAACCTATTCTCAAAAGCACCAGAAGGCAAGACAAGAAACAATGGATGGAAACTAATCAAGGAGAGAATCAACCTAGAACTAAGGAGAAATTTCCTAACAATGAGAACAATTAATCAGTGGAAGAGCTTTCCTTCAGAAGTTGTGTGTTCTCCATCATTGGAGGCCTTCAAGAAGAGATTGGACAGTCATTTGTCTGGAATTGAATAGGGTCTCCTGCTTGAGCAGGGGGCTAGATTAGAAGACCTCCAAGGTCCCTTCCAACTCAGTTATTCTGTTAATTCTGCAGTGCTTTTACTGTGTAGCATGATAACTAGAATGTAATATATCTAAAGAAGCTAGGGGAATCCTCTTTGATAGTTGACATTTATTTCTTCTTCTCCCCCTTTCTTTTGGGAACCTATATGGATATTAGTGCAGCCAATTAAGATGTATATTATTGTGAGATGTTGAACAGATTTCCCCTGTTCAACACCAGACTGCTTCATGAATATTTTACAAGAGCTTTTTATGAAAGCATTGATTATGGCATGTAGACTTTTGGTGTGTTCTTTTTTGCTTTTATTTCTTTTCCTAAAAAATGAAAAATCCCACTGGACTAGATCACTTTGTATGGGATATTCTGATGGAAATCAGCTAATTTATAGATTTGGTGTGCTATTGCACTGTTTTGGGAACAGGAGACTAGCACAGCCACTGAGTCTATGGGAGAAGAATCCTTAGAGTAAATGCTTGCCATGCTGAGAATGGACAGAGTATCAATAGCTAAAGTCCTTGCTTCATCATAAAGCTGGACCATGAGAATAAATTTGTTTCTCTTGCTGACCTTGTCACTTGAATTTTTGCCACAGACAAATCCCACTCCAAATGCTCCATAAAGAGGTCAATTTCTTGTTCTCTAGATATAAGAGTACCACTGGTGGATTGGTTTCTCATCTGATTGAAATACAGCAGCTGCTATGCCTCAAGCAGAAAAAAAATAACTATCTCCTAGTTTAAACTGATTCTTAATCAGGGGTGGGATTCAAATTTTTTAACAACTGGTTCTGTGGGTGTGGCTAAATTTGTAGGTGTGGCTTGGTGGTCATGTTATTGGCTGGGCGTGGCCAACTCAATATCACTTACATCGAGGCACACATCTCCTTGCCTGGCCTCTCATGACTGGGGATGCTGCAACAGTCGTAAGTCTGAAAAATGGTCATAAGTCACTTTTTTCAGTGCCATTGTAACTTTGAATGGTCACTCCACACAAGCAAAGTACCAGCAAAGGAGGGGGAAAAAACTCCAGAGAAGTTCCTGAGACAGGAAGTCTAGTCCTGCCAAGAATGTAATAAGGGTTAACGGAGAGGCAGGTTCTGTAAGCAACACCAGAATGTTTCCTTCCTGCCTTCCTTACAGGATTAGGCCAGTAATTTCTTCTAACAACCGGTTCTCCAAACTGCTTAGAATGTTAACAACCGGTTCTGGAAAATAGGTGCGAACCTGTAGAATCCCACCCCTGTTCTTAATGGTTGTTGTATAGGGCAAAGTTCCTGCAGGCTGAAGGTAAAAAATGTTGGTAGAGGATGCTTCCGTGTCTCACCAGAATCAATGAATAAACTCCTAATGACGAATGATGAAAACTGTGTCATGTCCTACTATTTGTTCAAAAGACTTAGCAAAGCATCACAAAATGTTGGTAATATCTTATAGGCCCAGAGTCTTTCTGACACCAGCAGTTGGTGGGGACCACTGAAAATATAGAGCAGTATTAAATTCTGCTTTATGTATCTTTACATGTCTGCCTCATGTACTGTGGCAATATAGTCACGGGATCCTCCACAGGAAGGCAAGTTGGTTTTATTGTGAAATACAATCAAATAGATAAGAGAGATTTTAGCTATTGTAGGAGAAAAAGCAGGATGCTGAAGAGGATATTGATACATCCTTTTATCTACCTGCTATTTAACTGTTTGCTCTGTCAGTGGGATTCCTATGAATCCTCCATGGGAATTTGTTTGTGAGAACCTTTATGAAGGATTTTTTTGGGGGGGAGGGAGGATGAATTCAAATAACACATAATATACATAATATAAAATGAAACTATTGGGAAGATGAGCAGGTGAAAATTTTCAGTGTTTCCAATATGGAGAATAAAAGTCTCATCGCAAAACCATTTGCTGAACAGTTACAGTATTTAAAAAAACAAAACACCAAGGAGAATAATTATTTGTTCTATATTCTCTCCTGTTTGCTCCCCATGCTGTACAGGAAACATTGATACAATCACATAATACCTGAGATGTATCTATTTATCTATCTATTTGCCTAGCTTTCTATCTGATCTGACTTGCCACCTTTCTGTTCAAAATGCCAAATATCCAAAAGGATAATTTGGGATGCGTGTGTTTGTACCAAAGGTGGTATTCAGCAGGTTCTGACCAGTTCTAGAGAACCAGTAGCGAAAATTTTGAGTAGTTCAAAGAACTGGCAAATACCACCTCTGACTGGAGATTTTACAGTATCCTTCCCCACCCACGCCCACCCACCAAGCCACGGCCATAGAACCAGTAGTAAAAAAATGTGAATCCCACCACTGGTTTGTATGTGTCATTAAAGTGCCACATACTATATATAGGATATTTCAAACATATTTCAAGATAGCTGACTGCTACTTGTGTAATTAATTATTGAATTAATTACATTTGAATTCATTTATTTGCCTAAAATATACATAGAATAATAATCCATTTCCTAAAAGTCTTTTACATTGTTTTGCAAAACAACAGTTTGAGAGAAGCATTAAATCAGATATTTTTGGCCTCCAAAAGGAACTAAAGAGTTTCAACATGGGGCAGATTGCTGTTTTTTTCCCAACGTTCTGTTCCAGTACGACATTTCATTTGCCCATACCTGTTTCTTGCAAGGTCTTCTTAAAAGGTGTTTCTGCTGAAAGTTCACTTTTGATTAGTTTTTTTTTAGTGGGTTTCTCTCTCTCTCACACACACATATTTATGGATTGTGTGCAGATTTACAAAATTTCAATAGAACCATGGCCCCTATGCTCAATTTGCAAAAATCTAGATATAGGAAATACTCTTTGTTGCCATCCAGTTGGATCTCCGGAGTTTTATAGCCTGAATCCATAGCCTTACACTTTGCAACTCAATCAGATTGTACTTCACTTTGGAAATGGCTGATTTGTGAGATCAAAGTAAAATAGTTTGCTTTCTACAACAGATTTCCATAGTTTTATTGGAGTAAAGAAAACAAAATGGCAAAAGGTCAGCCATACGCCATTTATAATTTGTGCATATAAGCAGTACAAAACAAAATAGGACTCACCATTCAGCCTTGAAATCTGGCAAGCATGAAACGGACCCAGTTAGGAAACAAGTTGTTTAATGCTGTGGTTCAGCTAGAAAGTAACAGTTAAAGGGAGACTTGGATTCAAGTCTTCTGCGCATGAAGGCATTTTATATACAGATTTCACACTTCACTGAATGCTGAGTTTTATTCTAATCTCCTCCACAAAGCACAAGAAAAGTGAACTCTTCAGAGAGCAAAAAGTCAAGTGTTTCCATCTCAAACTCTCACTTCCTCTTCTATCTCACACTCATCCACACACATCTCATTACCCTTGAAAACCAGACATACTGTCCAATTTCAAGTATTGACCTGATACTGTGCAAATATGGCTCAAATCTGTGATCATCATTTTTGGCACTTAGGATCACATTGGAAGGTGACCAACTGCTCAAGATTGGCAGCTAATTTGCATATCTGTTAATGCCAATAAAATTTGCATTAATTTACAATATGTTTACTTTTTTAATATTTTCATAACTTTGCTGAGTGCCCATTTCAAAACTGCAAACATACAGCTTGAGCAAATGCTCAGTCTCTTTGTTGCTAAAGTTGTCAAGTGGCACCAATAGGCACACATGCGTACATACACAAATATATAGAAATACACACACACAAATATACATGGGCACACATGCATGCACATGCAAGACCTTATCATTTGAAAGCCACTCCCCTCCAAAAAAGGGATACTATTTTGTACTCTGGTAAATTAAAATTAGTGGAAACTGCAGGCATACAGTACTACTTGACCAGAAGAATTGCTTATTTAGTTATACAAAAATCTAATAATAATTGTAGGTATTTTGCCTTCCTAAATGAGGCTTCCTTTCTAATGGTTCCCTTATATTTCAGGCAAAGGTGTTCCCCAGCCTTTTACCTTTGATCCTTTCTAATAAAGTTTCTAGATTTTAAATATGTTATTCTCCATTTTGCAACTGAGTTATGTTTTCCAGAGATTTCCGGGGAGCTTCAGAAAATCTAATTACTCACAATACAGTCATATTTGTCTGTAACATCTAAGAGAAACATTCACAGGTACAGGTAACCCTCAACTTATGACTACAATTAAGCCCAACATTTCTTTTGTTAAGTGAATTTTTCGCCCTTTTACAATCTTTCTTGCCACATTTGTTAAGTGAATCAATGCAGTTGTTAAATTAGTAACACGATTGTTAAGTGAATCTGGCTTCCCCATTGACTTTGTTTGTCAGAAAGTCACAAAAGATGATCACGTGACCCTGAGACACTGCAACCATCATAAATATGAGTCAGTTGCCAAGCATCTGAATTTTGATCATGCACGGATGCTGGCAACAGTTGTGTATATGAAAGATGGTCATGTCACTTTTTTCAGTAGCGTTGTAACTTTGACCGGTGACTGTAAGTCAAGGACTACCTGTACTAGTAAACCAGAATCTAGATATAGAAGAGATTTTTCTCATGCTATGAAGAATGAAAATTACAAATGAGATTCATAGAATATGGATGTCCAAGAAAATTCCAATAAATAGGATGATTGTGTCTATTTCTCATGTTTATTTTAAAATGACAATAATATTGGGTTGGCGGGACAGGATGGCTCAGTGGCTAAGATGCTGAGCTTGTCGATCAGAAAGGTCGGTAGTTTGGCGGTTCGAATCCCTAGCGCTGCGTAACAGAGCCCATTGCTTGTCCCAGCTTCTGCCAACCTAGCTGTTCAAAAGCACATAAAAATGCAAGTAGAAAAATAGAGACCACTTTGTTGGGAAGGTAACAGCATTCCATGCGCCTTCGGCCTTTAGTCATGCCAGCCACATGACCATGGAGACATTTTCGGACAGCGCTGGCTCTTCAGCTTTGTAACAGAGATGAGCACTGCCCCCTAGAGCCGGAAACGACTAGCACGTATGTGCGAGGGGAAACCTTTACATTTACCTTAATATTGGGTTAAATTCCAAGTGGATAACTAGGGTATTTTAATCCTAAAGAGTCCAAAAAGTTTTAAATGCCATTATGCTAACAAAGAAAGTCATTTGTGGAGAGAGAATTGTGTCCTGCCGAAGATCTTTTGCAGAAAAGAATTGGTAAAAATATATCTGTGACATTGCAGAACCAGGACTACTTTAAATATGTCAATTATTTGCTTCTGGTGAAGCGGGGAACAGAAGATATCAATTTAGTTCAGGAATGCTTCTTTTTGTATGATGGTTAATGCAGATTCTGCTTTCGATTCTCAACAAGCCTCTTCCTGACATGGCTCATCCTGTCTTCGCTTTCTTATGCACTTTAGGTGTCTTGATCTGATCCAGATTCGGCCTCTGCTTAGTAGCAATCTGGTTGACAATGATTCTTAAAGTCAGGAGACATTTTTCCTCCCTCTCTTAACTGCATTGATGCTGGCAATCTGAACTGAAACATGGAGGGTCTTCCAAATCTGTTGCCTTTGATTAGCACAGTGTTGAAAAGCAAATGTATTTCAGATGACTGCAAATTGAAGGCCTACGGAACCTCACAAAGACTACCTAGATTTTCCAGGATATAATAATAAAGTGGAACCATGTGTGAGAGGGTGGTGACCAATGAGACAATGAAGGAATTAAATGAGAGGATTTTATCAGGGGTGTGTGGGGGGAAGCTGAGCAGGAAGTATAAGCAAGAATCTTTGTACGAGCAGCAGAAAAGTGAATAGCAATAACAATAGCAATAGCACTTATACTTATATACTGCTCCATAATGCTTTACAGCCCTCTCTAAGAGGTTTACAGAATCAGCATATTGCCCCCAACAATCTGGCTCCTCATTTTATGGACCTTGGAAGGATGGAAGGCTGAGTCAACCTTAAGCCCCATCAGGATCAAACTTCTGACAGTGGGCAGAATATGCCTGCAATACTGTGTTCTAACCAGTGGCCCACCAGGGCTCTTGGTGGAAAGCATGCAGCCATATCTACAAAATTCCTGGCTGTCTTTACCTGAATACCTGTGATTTGTATCAGTCACTCTTACATATAATATCTATATTACATAGATATGCATCATAAATTAGCCTTCCTACTACCAAATTTGGGGCTATTAATGAATGAATTTGTTACTGCAGTGCTTAAAAGTTTGTGAAATCTTTTGAATTTTCAACACCTCTGCATAATTAGGGTGATCTGATCTTCACACAAATCCTAAACTAGATAAAGAGAAGACAATTAAATGAGTTGAATACATTGTGCTTGTTATAAAAAAGGATATATATATATATATATATATATATATATATATATATATATATATATATATATATATATATATATAATTTGTTTTCTGAGGTTTCGCGGGTATTTGTATGTGGATCTTTGGTTATTCGGGTTTTCTCCCACGTAAAATTGGAAGTATCGATGACGTTTAAGCGAAAACTCATTCGTCATCTTCAGGCTTGTGTCTTCGGCTTTGTGCCGAAACTTTTAAAGAGACAACTTTAAAGAACAACTATAATGACGTGGGAAAATACCCGAACAAAGCTGAATACCATACATGTAAGTACCGCGAAAACTTAAGAAACATTATATATATATATATATATAAATGGTATTCAGATTTGTTCGGGTATTTTCCCACGTCATTATAGTTGTGCTTTTAAAGTTGTAGCAAAGTTTTGGCAGAATCTCATCTGCCATCATCAGGCTTCTGTATTGTGTTCGTCTGTGAGTCAGGCTTTCACAGCCGTTTCTGTTTTAAATTTGGTGCTAGCCTACTGCTGTGCCAGAATGGTTTTTTCTTCATCCTGATTGGTTGGGAGTCTTGGTCTGTGTTTATTGGTCTTGGAGTTTGCTGTGTTCTGCTTGATTGGTGTTTCTAATGTCTTCAATCTGTTTTGTGGCTTTTTTTTTTTCTTGATTGGCTGGCAACATTGTGTTTCCTGTATTGGAGGCTTTTATTGTGGCTTGGCTCCGAGTAAATGGACGGCTATCATTTATTAGGAAGCTAAGTTTCATCTGGGTGCCTGGTTGGGGTGTGTTTGAGCTGGAGGTATCAGGGGGATCTGTTTGTGCCCAGGTGTTTGGCTGGCTTGTGGTGTGCAGATTTTTTGTTTGTGAGTGCAGGCTTCCAAATAATTGACAGTCTGGTGGAGTCATCTTTTCTATTCATGCTTTCAGGTCTTTTTTCAATCTCTATGGCTTCTCTGATAATTCTGTGGCTGGGGTTTTCTATAGTGGCTAGGGTTGTGGTGCCATTGAAGTTGATGCTATGACCTGTTGCTTTCATATGTTGGACTAGTGAGGAAGTGTGTTCTATCTTTTTACTGCATTTTTGTGTTCATCAAGCGGGTACTTATTCTTCTATTGGTTTATTAGGTCAATTTTATCTTTGGGGTTTCTTAGGATGGCTGCTATTTTTCTGTCTGTTTTGAAGACAGTCTTGGTGTGGTGCCTGTGTAGTATCTTACTGATTTTGTCTGTAGTACCTCTTATGTAGGGCAGGACAGCTGTTCCATAGGTCTGTTCATCTTCTAGGTCTCCATTATGTCTCAGTGTGTTTTTGTGGATCAAGCCGGTGATTTTGCTTTTGTGGAAGCCATTGGCTGTCAGTACTTTAGTCAGGGTGCATAGTTCAGTCTTTATGTGTATCTTGTCTGCCAGGCGTTTGGTTCTGGCGATTAGTGTTTTGGCCACGGAGTTTATCTGTGCTGGGTGGTGGTGGGATTTGGCGTTGAGGTAGTGGTTGGTGTGTGTTTTCTTCTGGTATATGGTGTGTCCTAGTGTGCCATCTGTTTTTTTGTAGATTAGTACATCTAGGAATGGTAGTTGTTTGTTTCCGTTTCCATGGTGAATTTGATTTTGGGGTGTGTGCTGTTTAGGTGTGTTAGGAAATTGTTTAGGTTTTCTTTTCCATGGGGCCAGATCACAAATGTGTCATCGATGTATCTTAACCATAGTTTGGGTTTGTGGGTGGCATTAGCTTGGGCTCTGGATTTGAATTCTTCCATGAACAGGTTTGCAATGATGGGTGACAATGGTGATCCCATAGGGGCTCCTTCAATTTGCTTGTATCTTTGTCCTTTGTATATGAAATATGTTTTGGTTAAGCAGTGTTCTGTTAGTTCCATGAGGTGTTTAGCTGGTTGGTATTTATTTTTGATGATTTCAAGAGTTTCTTTTATCGGGACTTGAGTGAATAATGAAACCACGTTGAAACTTACAAGCAGATCTTCTTGTTCTATGTGTAGATCTTTGATCATTTCCAAGAGGTGGTATGAGTTTTGTACATGTGAAGCTGCTGCTTCAGCATGGGGCTGTAGCTGCTTTGCTAAGTGTTTAGCTAGGTTTTGTAGTGGTGCTCCTCTGGAGCTGACTATGGGTCTGATAGGTATGCCTTCTTTGTGTATTTTTGGGAGGCTGTATAGTTTGGGGCATCTGGAAGATTTTTCTCTTGGGATGATCATCTGTTGGATCTCTTTGCTCATGTGGCTGGTTATAATTTTCTTCTTGGTTATTTTTTCCAGATATGTGGTTGGGTCCGTGTTTATGGGTTTGTATGTGGAGTCTTGGAGTAGGTCTGTCAATTTTGTTTCATAGTCTTTTCTATCCATTACTACTGTGGCATTACCTTTATCTGCTGGAAGTATGATTATGCTGCTGTCGTTCCTTAGGGCTTGCAGGGCTTTTAGTTCCTCTTTGTGCAAGTTGCTTTTGGGTGGTTTGCTTGTGCATAGGATGTTAGTAATTTGGTGTCTTATTCTATCAGCTTCATCTGTATTTAATTTAGTTAGGCTGGATTCTACTCCACATATGATGGATTCTGTGGGGATTTTTTTGGGTTCTATAGCATAATTGAATCCTTTGGTTAGGACATCTGTTTCTGTTTTGGTGAGTTCTCTGTTGGAAACGTTATATACTAATTGTTTCAGGTGTTGTGAGTTGTTGGGGGCTTTCTTGTCATGTTCTAATTTTTTTAGTTTCTTTAAGAGTTTGTCATTTTTGTAAGTGGTTTCAGTTTCAGCTCTCCAAGTTGTAAGTTGTTTTATCTTGTCCCAAAGTAGAGGGTGGATTTTGCTGCTCAATTCCAGGTGTAGTGTTAGCAAATCTTTGTTTAACTGATCCAATTGGAATCCCTTTCTGTGGAGCTCGTTCCTGAGTAGAGCCATTTCAGTTCTTTTCAGGATACATTTAGTAGCTGCTGTGCTGTGATGAAATGTTAATTTGAAGCAGGTTTTTGTTGCATTGTTGTCTCTGCAGCTGCGTAGGAATTTGAGGTCACATAGTATTCCTTCTCTTTTAACTTCCAGCTTCTCATAGGTTTTGGTCTGGCTGTTTATTTCCTCCCCGTAGAGGTCTGATATTTGTTTTCTCAAGTTTTCACGGGTTGCTACAACTCTGGTAGGAATATTTGATGTAAGGATGGTAACCAGAAGTTATTTTAATACTTATAAATATTTTGATACAGTCACTAGATGGGATCAGGAAAAGGAAATCTCACACTTAATATTGTTTTTACTATTACAAGTATGTAATTCTTGTTTAATGACCACAGTTGACACTAGCAACATGGTCTTTAAGCAAAGCAATTGCTAAGCAAATTGCAACTGTACTTATGATCGTACTTCAGCTTTCTTTTGCTTTATAGACCTGCGAAGTTGTAAATGCAAGAACTGATTGCAAAGTTACTTTTTCATTACCTCATAATTGTAGACAGTCACTAAACAAGGTAATTGCTAAACGAGGACTACCTTGTACTTCTGTTTTTTGCTTTGTTTGAAACAATATTATATGCATTTCTCTTAATGAAACAATAGTAATATCAATTATCTTTTTAGAAAAGAATTGATACCATTGGAATAATTGGATTTTGGCTAACATTTTTGTACTTGAAGAAGTATACTTTGGTCATTTAAATTTGTACTAGGCCAAAAATGGGGGGGGGGGGGGGCTGCGAAAGAAAAAAAAGACTTTTGACCCCCTTTCACATGACCACATAGCCACATCCGCCCAGTCACATGACAACCTGGCCACGCCCACCTTACCACGCCCACAGAATTGGTATTAAAAATTTTAAATCCCACCACTGCACTGGTCCATCTGTTCTCTCTCCCTTTCCCTCACCCTCTTCCTCTCCCTTTTCTTCTTTCCCTCTCTCCCTCTTTCTCTTTCAAAATGCATGTAGTATTGATCGTGTTTCTTTGTCATTTTAATGTAAGTTCAGACCAATGGCACTCTAAAGCAATGTTCGAGTTAAGATACAATGCTAAACCAAGCTTCTCTTCCTTTTGGGGGTATCAAGTAGAACTCTGCTGGACCATGCTACTTCAGAAAGTTTCCATCTGTAAGTCGTTTAGTATTATAATTATCAGCCAAAAATAAAATAAAGCCCACTTTATAATTCTGGTCTATTTAAGAAAAGAAAGAAAGAAATGGAATTGCAATTGAAAGGAATTGAGGGGATGAAATCCTGATCAAGTTTTCATAGAAGAGAAGGGACATGATGACTTGGTGGGAAGCACAGGTTATGGCTGTGGATCAGAGATCTCATGGCTGGTTCAAATAGATATAGAAATAAATGGCAAAAATGCTGAGGAACAGGGAACCCTAGTAGCTTGTAGGGTGATATAAAGGACCATTTGATACTACATACAGATGATTATCTCACTTTTGAAAAAGATAGCCCTTTTCAGGGCTTTGCTTTATGCAAAGAAGATGTATGTTTTTATTTTCTGAAATCTGAGAACACATGACGAAGCACTCAAACATAATGGATATAATTGCAAGCTGATGTAGCTCGAACTGAAAAAGGAGAATAAATAATTTAGTTTCACACATGGATAATCCTAACTAAAAACTGCAAAGCCAGACCTCTGAATATATTTTACATTAATAGATGCACTGATATGAAAGGCTCCTAATTGTATAATGTATTATTAGCCATTTTCTTTGGCATGCTATTAAATAATGGTAACAGTTTATAGCATCCATGGCAAAAGTTCATTTTTTGCTTGAAGAAGAAGCAACCACATGTTCATAACTACTTTCCCAGAGTGACCTACTTAAACCGTCCCACTGAAAGTTTTGGAAGTTTCTCTTTACCATAGCAGGTGGCAGCATCTAGTAACTTTGGTTGAGGTCAAACAAACCAGGGTCAGAACTAATTAGAACTCAGAAGACTATCAAGAAAAAACCCAGACCTGAAGTCTAGACTGGGAGTGCAAATTATATCTATTCTCATGCCAAGAAAACTAGATAGATAAAGTAATTACCAAGTTTTTAACTTTGCAGAAACTTCATTCTGATTATTTTTACTACTCTGAGTGGTACTCGAGACCATTATTGTACCAAGACAAATCAGATATAGTGATATAATTCATTCAGTTCAATTCCAGTATTATTTGCTAATCTATTTTAAGAAAACAAAAAAATAAACAATAATATAATAAAAAAACTTGCAAGAAAGAGGCACATAACTTGCATGCAAAATAAAATTGAAAAATAATTTCAGAAATTATTTATATTGGGTTTGGGGGATTTTGAACTAGAAAAGAAATATGGGAAATTAGTATTGCATAGGATAACTATGGAAAGACTATTGTACACTCAAAGATTGAAGAATAATGAAATACCCAATTTCATTTCAAAAACTTTAATATTAAACTGGCTTTTGGAAATGGCCTGAAGAACAGGCCTTTCACAGCACTGGGCCAAGATATGGTGTTACCTGACAATATTGACATATGCGGTAAATTTGATTCCAAGACTGGTTTTCTTCTTTTCTTTTTGGATCTCTATTATTTGTATATTGTGTTATCACTTTTAACATTATCAGACATGCAAGTGGGTGGCCATACAAGTGGATGGCCATACAAATTGTAACAATAACAGCAATAGCAAAATTTCCATTTTATTCATTGCATCATACAATTAACACCCACTGTAAATCATACAAGTTCTCAGCCAAAAACATGGTGTCATCTACATGGAAAAGTATGCAGATGTCCTGACCAAGACAATTCTACACATGCTACACATTTCATTTATTCTCATAGTGGTATACTCCAATCATATGTCATTCCTATTGCATTTAGCAGTCAACCACCATTCCATATTTGTGCAAACTTTCCATCATTCCAGAGTTTATCACATGTTATCTTTAATTCAACAATCATGAGGTAAAATTGCTTCCTTACATTCATATATTTCTCATTGAAATATGGTCCACATACTCCTAGCATAAAGTTCAACACTTCTAAAAATTTCTTCATTTTCACCTCCTATGTCTTGTTGATCAGTATTCTTCTAAACATTTTCCTAGGCATGCTGAACCAAATGTTATAAAATTATACTTTTTGCATTTTCTTTTGTCAGCTCCCCTTTGAATAAGGGAATAATACACTTTATTTGTTTGTTTGTTTGTTCGACTTGTTTGTCATCCATCTCTCCTAGAGTTGACTCTGAGAGGATTACAAAACCTTCAAATACATTTGCAGGTTTCACAAGTGTGTTAAACAAGCCACGTAGCCACTACATAAGAAATGCAGCCATCTTGAACAGTTGTCCAATTATTCCACATACAAGTACAACCTTATTATTTTTAACAACATTTATGACTTCCTTTTTATAATTTTGCTTAGAAGCAAAACATTTATTGCATTATTTTCAATTCTATTGTTTAACATAGCACTAACATTCCAAAATAGATCTCTAACATTTTCCTGCCACCATTTTCTCACAAAGTATTTTTAATTCCAAATTATTTATTTTCACTTCAATCACAATTACTCTTCATTTTCTCTGCCCCTTTTAGTCCTAATTGTTTATTTCTTTCTTAGAACACACTTTGCAACTTTTTTGCAATGTTTGTTGTATTAAGAGTTGTATTCTGGCCTATTCTGAACTATCTTGACCAAGGCAAAACTTCATTCTTCAAAACTTAACAGAAAATTACCTGTACTCCTGCATATTAATTATGTGGCCATGTAAAAAGAAATCTATGCACCCAGCAAAATAATGCAAGGAAGAAGGCTTGCAATAAACTATTCTAAAACCAAATTTATTTTCAAAGGAACTGAAATGCTGCAAATACGAATGGGAGATAAATGATACTATAGAATAGGTTTTATCCTTTAAATATCTTGGCATCATATTCCAGTACACAGAAATCTGGTGTGAGCATATCAAATCTATTTCCATAAGACTAATAACAACATTAAAGCTGTTAAACATCTTCTAAATCAAAGAAGGCAAAAAGACAAAACCCTTTAAAGCTAAATCTATTTCCTGGGTGTTACATGGCTGTTAGGTATGTGCATAAAATCACCAAGAGCCTTAGATCTTATCCAGTTCAGATTCCTAAGGACATTATTCTGAATATTGGGCTATATTTGCACCACTTTGTTTAGATCTTCCTGAAATCATGGCCATTCATATGTCAACCTTAATTTTGGTTTAAGCTCACTTTTCTAGCAATTCCACATCTGCCGTGATGTGTTTTGATAATTGTTCCTCTTCCTGGAGAGCTAGAAGTCAAGGTGACTTATGCCACTTTACTTTAAAAGTAAAGCCTACTGGTTAAGGAGTTATCTGGAACTACAGCTGCAATTGGACAGCGGGTGGTTGACACAGCTTTCCAGAAAGACCAGGACAAACTAGATCATTGATATTGGCAATATAAAAAATAGGTAATCTTTCTGAAAAATAGCTATGTAATATTATTTGCCCAATATACCACATTTTTCCCTTTAGTTTCAGATATTGAAGCCTCTAATTTTGCTGGGAGCATCTAATAGCACAATTTTTGCAAAGCAAATCATCCCCTGAAATCTGCAGGAACTTGCAACTTTAGTCCTCATATTCTTAACTCTATTCTGTACCATCTAAAACCTCCCTTCATAACCCTGCTTGCTAATGTAGAAGTGTCATCCCCCTGTCAGAATCTGACTCCAAGGGAGAGGAGGAACAGCCAACAGGGAGTGGGAGTGTGGCTCCAGAGGTTGTGGAGGAAACTGGGGAAAGGCACAGGCTGGCTGGGCATTCAGAGGAAGAGCCAGGCCCTCTTCATCCTAGGGCACACAGGGAGGAGCGGATAAGGCAGAAACATGAATGGTATGGTCTATGGGGGAGGAAAGGGCCTTGATCCCCTTCATGGGCTGTAGCTGTGAGGACTGTTTAAAAGGACAAACTGCACATGAACCAGTGCTGGGAGCAAAGCATGAAAATATTTCTAGTCTGTCAGTTCTTATCTGAGTTCTGGCGTCCTTCCCAGTGTGTGTATTTCAATATCTGTGGACGTCTTCAAGCCCTTATCCTGCCTTGTCTCATTAATTCTTCAGTATGGTTTGTGTTATTTTTTTTCTATTTATAATTTATATGTATTTTGAGTTTGAACGGAAGTTCTTCCTTTTCGCAACTGTTTGTGGGGGAGTTTTTTTTCTGCAGTCAATGAAAATTCGGCCTTTAAAGACATAAGACATAAGAATTTATTTGTCATTACACTCGCAAGCGGGTGCAAGAAAATGAGGTGCTCTTCCACAAAGTAAAACTGGACAAACACCACTAAAAGAAAAAAATTGAACTAAACACAACCAACCATACAATAATCTCTATGCAATTTAAAAATGTAAATACCCCATTACTCTCAGCCATTTAAATTCCACAAAAGCCAAGTTGAAGGAATTAAAGGGACTTCACCTGTTTTTGTGACTTTGTTGCTTTTGTATCCCACCCTGGGTCATCACAAGAAACTTCACGAGTTCTGCTTTGACTTCATTTGTTTCCCGATGTTGATTCTAGAATTCTAAAATCTCTAGACAAGTTACAAAATTTATTTCAGTTGCCATTTCTCTATACAGAAAAATATTTATTTAATCTTTAGGATCCCACCAATATATAATTCAAATTGCACCTTGCCATTCACCAGAATCACTTGATTGAGATGGGCTATAAAAATCAAATAAATCCATTGATCCCAGTAATTACATGCCCATACTTACTCACTTAGCAGCTTAGCATGTAGCAAGCAAAGTTTTAGCATTTCATTCCTAAAGTAGTTTTATAATCCTGCTAATTGCTTTTATATTAATTCTTACTAGAAGGTTTTTATTCATAATCTATTATCTGCATTCATAGCATTATAGTGAACTGTTTCCTTTATTGATTTTTGAAATGTTTATGGTTCTTAATGTGAACCTTGGTACTCTTTATAGTGATTGTAGAAAATGTTGGTCAGTGACTGTAACAATAAGAATTATCTGAATCTTCCTTTTAAGTACCTATGCTTGAAGAGAAGCACTCTTTCATTCCAACTAGAGGTAAGTCTCCTTGCTAAATGAGGCTGTCTAATTCATCTTGATCATCGGTCACCATCAGGTTCATAATGAATTACAGTATTTCATTTCCCAATATACTCCTAGTTGTTCTACCCTAACCTTTCCCAAACTGCCTTCCAGATGTGTTCAATATGAATTCCAGAATTCAGTGGTGACATGTCCTTTGTCAAAATTCTGAATCAATCCATCAATTTTATTACGGTCACAGGCCAGAAAAGTCAAAATTCTGAATTTAATGGTCCTTTCTTTCCTCCTGAAGAAACAGGTGGCAACAAAGCAAGTTAGTAACAGTCCAGTGCTATTTCTTTTGACCCCTTGTTTCAATCTGGATACAATCAATATACAAGTGGAAAAGATATAGCAATATTTATGGCAGCATCTTCCCTGCTACGAACCCTGACCCTTAATAACAGTTGCAAAAGAGGTGACGATGAATAATTAAGCTTTTGAGTAATAGAAACATACGGAACATTATATTTGCCAAATTGCTTGTTTTTGTTTTAAGAATATAAAATTTTGGTACTTCTGTGAGTGTTAAAATCGAAAAGGGAAGGTTTATGAAACAATAATTGACTAATTTCTCTTCACAACGCACTCTTGAAAAATAGACTAAAATATAAACATCTTACTTTTCTTTTTAAAAAAAAATACTATCCTTGTTTTTAAAAATAAAATTACAATGATGGTAGGGAGTATAGTCTTCCATTTACCCAAGCTTCTTTTCAGTCCTTTTATCCAGGTTTCTCCCCCCCAGCCCCCATGTCTATCTTCAGCAACTTGATTTAACCGTGGAGATAGCTTTAGAGAGATAGGAGTGAAGATATGTTGCTTTTTGAGTAGTGCTTTTGAAAAAGAAAAGAATTATCTACAGCATGCCTGTCATTATCCTTCTACATTTCAAAGTCTCCATGAATACTCAATTTGTGTCTGACTGCCCTTGCCGCATCTTCTGGCAGCCAGTAAGAGGCATGATTGCATTAAATTGAAAGCAGCAAGCTTTTGTACTTGGATGTGTATTTCTCTCTGTGTTGGTGTGTGTATGTGTTCTGAGAATGAAAGTAGAATGGTGGGATAGCTCTCCACTCAGGCTGCTTTAAACTCTTCAGTTAACATCGATTGCATTTAGTTGCAGTGATAATAAAATAACTGACTGTATAGATTTCACTCTCATTAGGTCCTGCTTTTGAGTGTATCGTGCTCATCTGATAAGATTTTATAACTTATTCCCAACTAACAGAGGAGCCATTGAAATCCACATTATTAAAATTACCAAATGTCCACTTGGGAGGTAGAGAAATAGGACAGAAACCATTATCCATCCAAGTATCCTTGTTATTGTTTTCCATTATCTTTCCACATTACTAAATTTCAGTGAATGCCTATTTTTCTTGGGGACAGTTGCTAATTCAAAATACAAATCATACCCAGAAAATCTGGATCTACGGAACACGCAAACATCCAATGCTTTTGCTGCTTTCAATCATTCTTTTCACTAACAACAGAAAATACTGGAAAAGTGACCCTGTGTTTATTATGTTGAAATCTATTTAATTTTAGTCTCAGCTGAGCAGGAAGTTGTAGAGATCAATGTTTCTATCTTCTCAGTATAAATTGTTTGGAAAAAAAAATACTGTTGTGTGCAAAGGGGACAAAAGCAGTTTTGCAAAAGCTACCAGAGGGGTCTTTTCTTTTGGCAAATTGAATCTCTTACAATAAAATTCTGTGTAAAAATAAACAATGCCTACTAGTATCCCTTGGAGGGAGATGCAAATTAAATACTGTGTGATTGTAACTCTTTCCACAAAAACTTAGACACTGAAAGTGCTTTGTCAAATATTTTTAGTATTAATTTTTGCAACTGCATGAAACCTTTGGAGCTTTTATATCAAGACTGCTATAGAAAGCAAATGTCCTTGTATTGGTTCTTAATGTACAGTACTTGAAGGGGGTATCCATGTAAGCAATTTTGTTTGCTTGTGAAGTTGCACACAGCATTTTCAGCTTCTAGTAAAAAATAGCACAATAAAATTTACAGTGCAATAATAAATAGCATGGTATTCAAAATTGTTCCATATGAAAAATACCAACAACTAATTTAAGTGGTCAGTTATATAAATATTTGTTACAATCCTAGGAGAATTTATCATATAAATATAATTGTCCCCTTAAAGAAGAGTAATAAAAGCTGAACCCATGGGTTATAGATTCTTGTAAAATGGGTTTTGCTGAAGGTATTAATTTCAACGAAGAAACTATTGTACCACTGTGCAAATACTCAAGGACTTTTATAATACTGCTATTTAATTTGCTTATTTTTAGTGAACAGTAGACAGCTGTATAGATTTTCACAAACTGTTACTTTTGCAGAAAAGTATGATATAATCAGGAAAGGCATTTTGCTTTAAAGAAAAATAAATACTAGTGTTAATTAAATTGTGTTTTTAACAACTTAAGTATATAAGATATATACTGATAAATGTTTTGAAAAATTAGCAAAAGTTGAATCTTTTGTACACTAAACATGTTTAATATTTCTTCTTCCTATCAAAAAGTTTTTTTTTTAAATTTTATAACAATTTATGGATCTAGCTTTGTGGTATACTCAAAGGTGGGTAATATAGATTATATTATACTTGGATTAATATATATTTTATAGGCACTGTATTCTTTGTTGTTTTTTTATCACTGACCTTTTCCATTAGATGAGGGGAAATGTTAATATTCAAATGTAATTGTAGAACTGAAAACACAGGCAACAAAATACTGTAACTAACAGAATGTTCTAGCAGTAACAATAATTTTCATGATATAACTGTACTATAATTGACTTCATTATGGAATTTTCTACTAAGAATGCCTGAAATTCTAGGCTACTTTTAACACTGTTAAACACGGCACTCAAATCTTAATTTTGGAACAAACTCTAATTTAGGGCTAAATATTGAGGTTCTAGAGAAATGTTAGATGAAGCAGCCTTCTCTTCCTAAAAGAAATCTGATAGCTTTCCCTCTCAGACCTCTGTTTTTAAAGAACACATTTTAAAATAATTATTTCTTTGTTACTTATGGCAAAATAAGTATTTCATTTATTCCATTTTGAAAACTGCTACTGACAAAATAATGAATAAATTCAGCATAAGCTGTTGGGAGGTAGAGATGGAGTGTTGTATATTATTTTTCTTTTGTGAACCCAATGACCGGGAATGGAATCATTCAATACATGGAACAACCATTTATCAGCAGAATTGTTTGCCCTCACACTTTCCGTCACCCTATACCTCCCCACACTTGTTCAGGAGGAAAATGACAGGAAAGCTGATTATACACAGAAATGCGGCCTTGTGTCTAAAAGTAAGTGGCAACCGGATGACTGACTTATATAAGATTTTATCAAATTTCTATACTGCCCATCTCACCTGAGTGACTTTGGCTGTTTAGAAACCAAACATAACATAACATGTTAACACATTAACTGTCTTTATGCACTATCCTTCCATAGCTATAGATTCCAATGAGAAACTTATCATAGCCTTAATTTTTTTTCATGGATTTATATGTTTTTAGTTCTGACTGCATCGTGGTATATGTAACCAAGTTTGCACAATATGAAAACAGTAAAAAAATATTTGGTGGCAATAATAAAATAGATTTTTTTTTTTCAATTGCCAAATTCCTGCTTCTTATCATTAACACTTTGGATAGAAGGGAAAATAGAGTTTGAATAATAATTCTATAGTAATTTAAATGTGATCACTTTAGAATCCACAGTTTCTTACATTTGCAATTTATCTGCTGTTATTTTGTAAATAAATATATTTAGTTTAGTACTTTTCAGTTATACTTATAGATACTTATAGATAGGATTTTTGGAGCTAGTATTATTAGAGACTCAGTTTGTCTGTGGGGTTGTCCTGTTTATGCATTTATCTGCCTAGAACTCCATTCCTTTCCAAGCGCCTATCAATTCGATTCTTGGCATCGGCTGATACCAACAGGAATTAGTAATGGCCATTGATATTATAATTTCCCAATTTTCTATTCCCAGAAGGCCAGTACATATCCACAGCTGTGACTATTACACATTGAACAAGCTACTCCATTTTGTTTTAATTTGCCATTGTATCAGTTTTCCACAAATATTGTTGTTACCATAAATCACATCAATATTCAGACGATATAGTTCCTTTTTATTCAAAATGGGAACTTTGAGAGAGAAAGCTACATGATATATGAGTTTATTTTGACTTATTGTTATTATTATTTCATCTTGCTAAAGTGTATTATTTAACTTGAGAAACTGTATTTCAGAACAAGACATATTTCAATATCTGACCAAACAAACAGAGAAAAAATTATGTAGCATGTGTTAGCCATAGTCAATAAAACACATAAATTGTTACTGTTGCAAATATTAGTTGCATAAACATCACATTGTTTTAGAAATAGCTAGCTAACACTGTGCAAAATCTAGAATTCCAAATATGAATATTTTCTGCCTTTGAATATTCTATAAACCAACAATGTTGACATGAAAATAAATGGATAATGAGGAAATATGGTTAAGACCATCATCTCCCCCCCTTTTTTTTTTTTGAAACCATGCACTAGATTCTGTTTTTAAAAATTAAACATTATGCATTGGGCATTGTTGTCTCAATATGATGGTATTTATAAGCCATCACATTCTGAGGGCACAAGGTTAGGTGCTGCTGTTATACCAAATACCAAGAAGGAGAATGAAAGATAGTGAAAATAATATTGCATTCAAGTGGAGAAGAAATGCTGATTGACAAGTACAATCTACAACATAACTATTCTGGACTCTCTCCTCCGTGCTGTTTAAGCTCTATTAATCTATTACATGTCTTTACCAGACTTGCCCCATAAATGCTACTAGAGAAAACATCACCCGTTTCTTGCAGATGGTAGCTACAGTAAAGTCTTTCCTTTCTTTGTCGCTACTCTTCCAGAAGGAATGCAGGAATTCTTAAAGAGATCTCAAGCCGGATTGCAAAAATATTGTCCGGTGCTCATGTTATGGAGCATGCATTGTGATAGTAACATGAGAATAGCTGCCTACAGTGTAGCAGCCTCATGCACTGCTAAGTGGCCGTGCCAAAAAGCTTAGGCATTCATACCAGAATTAATACCACAATCCGAATGCACAGCTAGCTCATTTTCAGTGGTTCAAATATAAAACCTCAGCTATAATCACTGAAAAATTAGAAAGTTATTCCTAGCAGACAGGAATGCTTTCTCTAACTATTGTGTCACAGAAACCTGGACAATTGAATCAATATGGACAATAACAGCCTTTTCTTTTCTCTGTCTTCCCCCTCCCTTTTACCCCCTTCTTATGCTCTCAATATGTCATTGCAACAAACTGAAAGCAATACTTTTCAAAGTTTGGGCTAATATATTTGTATTATATCCAAGGTGCTACAAGGCGTTGTTTCCTAAAGGACACTGGGTAGGTGTCCTCACTGTTTCCAGATTTCCCGCTCCTTCCCAAAATAATATTTTCCATCCCTTTATTGATTTCCAGAGAGTAGTAAGCTTTTTTCTTTCATATACTTACATATTTATCAATGTAATCAGAGCAAAGCTAGTACAGGGCAACCTTAGAATATATTCAGACATTGATTCTATATAACAGCATGGAGAACAAATAATTGGGTGATATAATAATTATATCTGTATCTAATAATCTGATCTAGTATCACTGGCTTACTTCTTTTAACACATATCTTTAGTTCCATGCTTTTAGCATTTTTCTTCTTCTCTATTCCTCTATTTCATATACATAGAATACCCAAGAAACTTGATAAAGCTCTTAGAGTACTATTCAACAAAAAGTTTTACTTGGTTCTTTGTTAAGCATTTGCATATTAGTTATTCTTAATTACCATTTGTGGTCCACCATTTATTGATGTGTTTGAATATTGCTGAAGTGGCCATTTGCTAGGAACATACAGATATCAAAACTCCATCTACTTATTTTCTGAATTGGTTCGGTGTGGTGTAATGGTTAAGGCATCAGACTAGAAACCAGGAGACTATGAGTTCTAGTCCCACCTTAGGTACAAATCCAACTGGGGAACCTGGGGCCAGTCACTTTCCCTCAGCCCTAGGATACAGGCAAGGGCAAACTACTTCTGAAAAATCTTGCCAAGAAAACTTCAGAAGTTTTAAAAAAAATCAGAAGTTAAAAAGAAACAAACAAAAGGTAAAATGCTAATGAATGTTATATTAACTATCCAAAAGCAACTACAAATACTGTCTGTAACTGTACTATACAATTACTTTTTAAATATTATTAATAGTCAAAACCAGGGAGTGATATTACTTACTTAAATGTTTTAGCTTTAGCTGCTCAATGCATATTGGACTTCAGATGTCACTAAATTAAATAAATATAGTTTACAATTGTGCACTTCAAAAGATCTATTGAAATGCACCATTCAACAAGGCCAACTTGGATCAACCCAATTTTAGAGCAACAGCTGAAGGGAGACCCTGGGAAAAAGCAGCATAAACCAAAGGGTCATTAAATACAATGAAAACTTTTTTTCTGTATTCAAGACATCTTTAATTTTTCCATCATTTGTAATGACACTGTAATATGTTTACAGAAGTAGGAGCAACTCCTCCTAGGTATTCATTTGTCTTCCCCTTGGGACTACAGTAAACACAGCAAATGCACTGTGTTAGTTTTATAATAGTGAGTGTGTGCCAGAAATATTGAGCTACAACCACTAAATATTTGCTTTAAAATAATTTTAACCATCTGGACTTTTTGTTTCCCTTTCTCTTCAGGGAAAGAGTCAGAGTGAAGCAAAAGCCACTCTGCACAAACTGATTTGTGTAGGCAAACTGAAGTTACCAGATCAATAAGAAAGCAACAAACTAAGAAGGAATGGAAAGATCTATGAAAGATAGGCAAACTGTATTCTTAAAGAAATGGGAAATTAGTTAGCAAATATTTCTCATGACTGCAATAAGAGAAAATGTGTTAGGTTTGTAGTTGCAATTTTGTTTCTTGAACTTGTCTTGTGTGGTTGTTTTAGAAAATGAGTTGTAGTCAGTTAGGTAGAAAAGTTTTTTTCCATACTAGTAAAAATAATACCAATATAATAAAAATAATACCAATATAGGTGATTCCAGGTACCATGCTTCCACTGAAGATTTCAAAGGATTCATATAATTAACATAGCTTCATATCCTTCTGTGTGGAAATAGCTACAGGCTCATTTTATATGATATACCATATTTCTAATTCAGCACTGCCATACAAAAGCAAAATATGTTTTTCTACTTTTCTCTTTTTTTCTAAAAAATTATGGCATATTAGATAGCCCTCTGATCTCTCCCTCAGCTTTGTAAACTAATGAAGTAATGAAAAGCAGAATGAACTATAGTATCTTTCCATGTCTAGAAAGTGGGACAGCATGATTAGAAATACTGAACTTCCTACTGTGAGACAAGCCCTCAGTGGGCTGCAATACTAAATAGACTGAGTAAACACTTGGATATATGCCATAGATTTGAATCTGTTGCAACCTTTTTGGTTTATAGGCTTTCAACTTCATTTAGTTATCACAAATTGTCCTGTGTATTTAGTAGTCCTACCAAAGGTTTTGATTGCATTTAACTTGGGCTACGGCCAATTAATTATATATCTCGAGGACAACCTCCCAATTTATGTGCTAACTGAACTCCTAGGCAAAATTGTTCCTCTTTAATTGTCCAGTAATTTAAATCAAATGAGAAAGGACAACATTGGCAGCTTTTTTGACGATTTCTTAGATTCATCAGCTTTATTACTAGAAAATATAAGTGTCAGTCGTGAGTAAATATAAAGATTATGTGATGACCATGGAAAGAAAACACAATAACTTCCAAATGTTCCAGAATAAACTCTGGTGTTTAAAAAACAACAACCTAGTTCTGTGGAGCACAAGAAAAATTGAGGTATGGTTTCTTGCTTGTTCAAATCAAGTGACCAAAAAGCATGATATCCTGTCTGGTGATCAAATAAATGAGTATTATGATGTCTAGGAAAACTTTATTTGGAGAATTATCTAATGCTCATGAACTGACCAATTTGTCACCAAGACAAATTCCTTGTGTGTCCAATCACACTTGGCCAGTAAAGAATTCTCTTCTCTTCTCTTCTCTTCTCTTCTCTTCTCTTCTCTTCTCTTCTCTTCTATTCTATTCTCATCTACCTATAATAATAGGTATGAGACAAGTAGCCCGCAGGTTCTCCCAGGCAATAATCTCACGGAGATAACTGTATTTTATTTATTTGTGATTTTTTTTCTAGAAATGTTAAAGCAAAAGTTGGTTTTATTTCAGGATCATTTGGGGGGGAATTATTATTTTTTTGGCGGGGGGGGGAACTTAGTTATTACTACTTCTAAAGATATAAAGTCACCATTAAAGATACTGACATATATGTATTATGCATAATTTGATTTACTTATAAGGAAATGTTTAGTAGATACATTTGGAAGGTACAACCTTATTCAATTATAATTTTGTAGTAAATTCAAAATGTTTTAAATTGTTGTTACAATTGAAGTTACATGGTGTGAATCTCTAAGGCTGTAGCATCTCTTCATTTCTGGCCATTTTGGCAGGAAAAAACTAAAACCATAATCTTTGTAATAAGACAAAGAAAATATGTGTTTTAATTCCCTCCTCCCCAGTACAATATATTTTGTATGTGTGTGTATGTGTGTGTTGCAGATAGCAATAAATGGCTGGAAAAAACTGAGGGAAGGCAGGGAGAAGAGAACCAAGAATCAGAACTCACATTTTGTTACATGAAATGTTGTTTCATTATTCTCATTTTCTGAATCTAAGGAACATCACTATCAACATTCTACACTCCTTCAAATCTATTCCTTTTTCATTCCCATTTTCATGGACTTCTGAAAACTTTTTTTTTTTTTTTTGCACACGTTGACACCAGCTTTTACATTTTCATGGGTAGCTTTATTTATAGTCAATAATTTATTTATTTTTCTCCAAATTTTCAGGAGAAAAAACACCTTAAGGAAAGGTACCTGTTTTAATATTTTTCCAGACCTTCAAGTGCCTTCTTGTCAGCTTCTTATCAGCATCATCTCAGCAGATAAGAAATTTCAGTTCTTTGTATTTGAGGAAATCCTTGCCCTGAAGTCTAAAAGACAGTACAGTTTTCCCAATAATAATAGCTATTTCATAGTATTGTTGCTTTTACTGAACCCAGCAACAACTGCAAACAAAAACAGAATACGGATAAAATAAAATTTATAAGAGTATTCTACTGAGATTATTTAGAGAGAGGTGGATTTTCTAACTGCCTCTTAATATGTTAATTAATATATTCCTACTCCCAACCCTCATAATGATTTTTGAGAATGAAGCTTAAAAAAATCATTTTTTAAAAAAACTTACTTCCTAGGCTTCTGGATTTATCATTATGGCATGTGTATGTGTCAATAATAATTTATAATTGCTTCTAATGTGAATTAAATTTCCTTACAGGGAAGCAAGCTCATTTTCAATATTATTTTCGGGTGAATATACTGGTCATAAATATTTTGCATGTATTTTCCTTAAAGAAGCATATATGTGTTATACTGTTTTTCTTCTGAAGGATTCCTTTTTACCAGCTTTTATGCATTTATTATCAATTTGCAAGGATGCCAGTTTAGCATTGATGCATACAAATTAGATACCACATATATAGGAAGGGAAAACATTTATTAACAAAATAGATCAACTGAATAGAGCATCTCTCTCATAGCTCTAGAAGAGAGTTTTCTTATTGCTTTATATACTGTAGTAATAGCTGCATCCAATTTATTGTACATTAAGAACAATTTACTTTCATTCCATTTAAAATATTCAGGGTTTACCTCAAGATTTAAAATATGTAGCCACAAGGTAAAATGTGTGAATATGTGAGTGTGAGCGAATATAATCACTCACACACATACACTTACACAGGGAGGAGGGAGGGGACGAGAAACACACAGATGAATTCCTTAGCCTTTCTTTTTTAGAAAAAGAGCTCTAAAGTTTCCATTATCCATTCTGTCAGGTAGCAAATATCTTCTCAGTGTAACTCCAGACATTAAATCTGTCAAGAGGAATGCAGTAAAATAAATGTCTGGGATACCTTCATAAACAAAAATCTTATTTCCATAATTCATACAGCTGGCTGGCATTTATTGGCACGTCAGGTGCAATGGGGACATTTCAGGAACATTAACATGTACAGCATCATTTGTCAACAAAGCAACAATGTAAGCAAATCGTTCAGAACTCATACAGATTTACAGCTTTCTCTGCCAGCTGCTAATTACGGTGTGTTCTGCCTATTTGGTAGGGGCTTTTTTATTGGAAAATGACAAAGGGGTTATAGTATCCCAGTTTGGAATATAGATGTGGCTTTTTAGTAATAATGTAAGTGGTAATATGACCACGCAGCTTTGGAGTTTGGATCTAGTTTCACTAGTCTTTAACTGATCCATTTTGATTGATGAAGAAGATGTAGAAATTTGCAATGGCATTTGGTTACTGATGTACGTAATCTCAGCAGACAAAGAAATCATATCAAAAAGAAGTTGGGAGGTTTTGTGTGTGTGTGTGTGTGTGTGTATGTGTGTGTGTGTGTTGTGTTAGGTTTGTGTTTGTATATTTGTCCTCTTATTTTTTACACATTTAATACGTAGTCAAATATGTAGTCTCTTCTCTGATAAATATGTGTTGATTGCACCCATGTTTATGATAAGTTATAAATTATCAATTGACAAATGGATTGGAACATGCTGCATCCATTTAAATAAATTATGAATATAAAATCTGCCACAGTTGAAAATGATACAGAGGGATCACATATAAGGAAAATGAGGATACTGGATTTGAAGGAAAATAAGGGAATTTGATTTTTTTTCAGCCATCTTTCATTGTTATGGTTTAATATTCTCTATCAATAAAGAAAATACATTGTAAAACAAATGCATGAAATAAAAAGACATCCCCCAAAGTTGCCAAAATACATATTGATTCCTGCTTTGTTAGGATTACCAGCACTTGCAACTATAATACATGCGATAAAAAAAATCTGTCAAACCTAAATAAAAATATTTTACCAATATTTTATTTTAGATAATAGAATACTGTTATTTAAATAAATATTCAGATACAAAATAAAATATTAGGTAATTTTATCTATCATTTAAATATCTGAATGTAAGTATTCAAAGTAAACATTTTGACCACATAATTTAATAGGCAGCTTGATGGATTAATTACTTGCCAATTTACATATATTTTTAAACATTGTAAATTTAGATACAGGAGTATGCAGTTTAATGTAAGGAAACATTGTCTGGTGCCAATCTTATTAAAATCTTTGAAGGCCATGTTTTCTAAGGGTTTTCAAAATGTTAACTGAAAGTGGGGGTGCATATCCACCTGTTCATTTCAACAGATTAATTTGAAATATAAAGAAAAATGAAAGAGTATCTAAAATGTAATAAATAGCTGTCTATATAAAATAGTCTCTCTCTCTCTCTCTCTCTCTCTCTCTCTCTCTCTCTCTCTCTCTCTCACACACACACACACACACACACACACACACACACACTGGAGTTTGAATTGTGTTGTATAGTACAAAGTATAATAGTAATAGCAATATTGTTAAAAATAGCATAATATAATCGTAACCCAATACAAAGTACTCTGTGTTTAAACTAGTAAAACAAAAATGTTGAGGGATTGTGTGTGAATGAGGTAAGGTATAAAATAAGGTATAAAAGTAAATTAGCATTGTTTATAAACAATATAGTAGTAAATAAAGAATTTGGGGAAGTTGTTTTGAAATTTTAGAAGTAACTAAAGGAGAGGGAAGGCAGTAAGTACATAGGTATACAATAAAATTCATGTCATGTCTATGTCTGTCTCTCATATTTCATCTCTGAATCATTAATAAATTGTGCCCTACTATTTCAAATATTTGATTTGAAGGAAATGGGTGAGAGTGTATTATTTCTGTTTCTTTCTGTTTCAGATTGCTGTATTTAAACTTTTATTACAGTTTTCATAAAATATTTCCTTTGTTCCTCCGTTTTGCAAACTGTTTGTACATCCCGGCATCTGTTTGAGATTGTTCTGCAGCAGACGCTATTGTTAGTTTAAGGACACACTGGATGATTAAAAACTACCCTGGAAGGAGGGAAGGAGGCAAGTACTAGCCCTCTAGAATTGTGCTACATTTGGACACCTGTCCCCCCTATGGTTATTCCTGCTAGTCTGGGATTTTTTTTGCGGGTGGGGGGGAGGCCCTTAGAGGAGAGGTGGAGGATGATTTTAATGTATGATTTTTGGTATTGGATATTTGTCCTCTGTGTGACCTAAAGAGACTCTTCCTAAAACTATAAATAAGTAACAAATATAATAGCATCAGTTAAATTATAATATATCTTTCATAGACCTTAGTATTCTGTACTTATCAGGTGTTTCAGGATTAAAAAAAAATAGGCTTAAGATTGCAGAATGTGCGTAGCAGTGAATTATGCCGCATAGCAACGTAAAGGAAATGAAAAAAATATATACAAAACTGTCAATAAAATTTACAATGGAATTTTCAGTAATATCTTACATGCCGGAGCTAACACAGAATATTGGAGAAAATAAGAGAAGTAAATTATGATGTTACACATACTTTTAAACTTAAAAAACTTTACTTAATTTCTATAGACTTAACTATTTTATCTGTACATTGTTCTTCAGATTGCCTTCCAGATTCCATTTATATTCCCTTGTCTAATAATAACAGTTATTATCTGATATCCATATTTAATTTTATTATGTCACCATCCCTGTTAAAAAAGGATGTTCTTTTCAAACATTTTAATGCATTTATTATTTCACTGATCATCAGTTAAAGCCAATTTTCTCCTTTATTGGATCTCAATTATAAATCAACTAGTCATTGTATGGGATACTGTATATGAACATACAGTATATCATTATGATGTATCCTATAATAATGCATCTTGGGCTTGAAGACTGAAGATAGTGGTTTAAATTGCTGAGACGGAGAAAAATGGGGAACATCTGTTAATCACAGATAGAGAAGAGTTTCAGTGAAGTTTATCATATGTATTTGATATAATGAACACACTGCACCATTTTCTGTTCTCTTTTACTTGTGCAACATGCCTTTTGTGGTTTTTTTAAAAAGAAATCTGCCAATTTATTAAGAAATGAGATAAGAAGAATCTCAGGTTAGCACCGCCTTCTCCCAAGATATCAAGAGACGATGATGGCAGAGTAACGGAAGTGAAAAAATATTATATTAAATTGGTACTAGATGACACAGTCTAAGCCATTAACCCATCCTTGTAAGGGACATAAATGGAGAAAAAATGGAATATGTAAATTGAGGAACGTTTGGAATGTAATGTAACCTATTTACCTGACACTAATTCATTGTATATGTATTATGATGTGGCCTACAATAATAAATTCTTGGTTAGAAGGCCTAAGTTAGTGGTTTAGCATATATGAAGAACAGAAAACAAAGTCAGGTGAAGTAATTAGGCATCAGGCTAGAAACTGGGAGACTGTAAATTCTAGCCCCAATTTAGGCACAAAGCCAATTTAGCCACTCAATCTCTCATAGCCAGAGGAAGCAGACAAGGGCAAACCACTTCTGAAAATTCCTGCCAAGAAAATTGAAGTGATTTGTCTAGGCAGTCACCAGGAATCAAGACTGATTCAAAGGCACCAAAAAAACCCATCACCACCACCACCAGCAATGTAGAGTGTATGTATCTATCACCTCTTCACAGCATTTATTTAATACTAGTTGATAACCCAGGCTTGCCCAATCCTGTATTAGACAGGAAAATCCTGTAGTCAGAACTCACGCTGTTGTACTGTCTGTGAAGCTCTAGATGTAGTAGTTCTAGCTCTCTTATTCTTTAGTCGGGCCTCATGCTGTTGTACTATCTCTGAAGTTGAAGATGTAATAGCTCTCTCGCGCAGTGTTGCAAGTCAGAGTACTGTGGAGTACTGTGAAGCCGTTACCATGGCAACTTCACTGTGCTGTACAGTAGAAGCCATTTTAAGGCACACATATATGCACACCCCGAAGGGTGTTAGGGGTGTCTTAACCCCATAGTATTTTTTTCCAGAGGATAAGTCATGTGTCTACCACATTTGGTTGAAATTGCTGGAACACACACATACACACACTCACACACACATCCATTTTGGATAAATAGTCAAACCAAATAATCAAAACTCAACATTTTCTCTATCTATCTATGTATTCATTGAATGTATTTGCCACTCAGCTCACTATCACATGACTTTTTACCATCTTCGTGCGTGCCCATCCATATTTTCCAGTCTATAATCCAGGTCCTTCTGTGTCAGCTGAACTACTGTCAGAAGATACAAAAGAAAGAAAACAACCTAGCAGTGGCATTCTGCCTGGAGAAAGACCCATTCTTGGTGAATCCTGTTCTAATTTTAATTTTATGATAGAGCAAATATCTTACTTATTTATTTTCATTACACAGCTATACCAAAGAAAACAACCTGATAATTTTGAGTCATTTTTGTATTGTAATTTTCACAATCTCTTGCCACTGACAAAGCTGGCAGGAGCTACTGAAAATCCAAGCCTCAAACTTCTGAAGTACATGACGTTGTCTGCAAATCCTTATGTTGTCACCATTGAATTATAGCATCCATTTTATTAATGAAATATTTATCATCAAAATATCCTCTGCCTTCAAAGAACAAAAATCTTCATTGTGTCATCTTTTCTAAAAGCACTGCTGTTCCACAAATTGTCAAAGGGTTTCGTGAGAGTAGTTCACATATTGCTCCATTCCACTATTTTTATCAAATGCATTGCTTAATCTCACAATCTATTTTAGCATCAAAGTTACATTGAAATGATGGGATCCAATCTGATTTTCCCTTCCCTTGTAGCTCTTTAATCCACCATCTGCAAAATCCAGACTCAGTGTAGTGGAATAAGGGATTCATGGGAACAAACAAGGAGAACATCAATTTTAGTATGTGGAAAATCAGACTTTTTCCAAAGAATTCATATTGGAATTCTAATTTATTTACTAATATAAAGCATGTTCTAAAACTAACTAATGTCAGGAGCAGGCTAATGTATATCTTTTTGCCTTTGCTTCATGGTTGTTTCCATAAATTTTGCCTGTATTCTGTTGCAATATTCCATTATTTATATTTTCAAAGATCCCCCTTATAAATCATCGCTATTTCCCCATTTTAACAATATTTGTAAATATTAAAAAGAAGAAATCTCCAGCGATATTTTGAAGCCACTGACCTAGTGACTGAAGTTCAGCCACAGAGCAGTTATGGAAATTCTGCATTTAGAGTATGATAATTACCCTCAATTCTTTGGGCAGGTGAAGAAAAACTGTACAAAAATCCTGATAATTCCTGCCAACAGGGCTAGAGAAGGAGTTGCCCTTCCCAGCTAACAACATATCCTTGGAAGTTTCTCTTTTAATTGTAAATACTGATTCTACTTTCACAGTCTGCAAACCATAAACTAAAGCATATATAGAAACAACCCTGTTCCTTCCATTCAGTGCTACCAGTGGTACTTCATGAAACCAGATACTCCTTTCTGTTCTTCACTTTACTTTTTTAAAACCTGATTTAGTTTTCTTCTAGTACTTTCTTAATTAGTTCCAATGCATAATGTGGGCAGCTTAAGAGACTGTCTTAAATTCTAAGCTTTATCCTGAAATAGTCGTCGTAAAGCACCTCTGAACGCATATAGTCTGCCTTTTCTGCAGCACTGAAAACTAATAGGAGCTGGTTACTCTTGAGTATGAACTCAAGCAGAAATTCAGCCAGTATTTTTCTTTCTTTCTTTTTTTTCTGTCAAGGTAAAACTAACTTTCCTGGCCTCATACTTATCAACGCCCAAAACAACTAATAATCAACTGGCATCTGATTTTTCTTACTTTTTTACTGCTGTTTCTCCTTGTATCTTCATTTTAGCTGAGCTCTCAGAGAAGTAGACAGAGTTAGCCAATAGTAGCAACATTTGATTTGCGTGAAACACTTTGACAACAGGCATTGGAAAAGAAAGTTAAGAGGGGGGGGGCATCATCAAATGCACTTAAAAGAATACATTTTATATCCATTTCTTATGTACGATACAATTTTAATTTTGGTGTCACCATAATTCTCGGGATGTCAAAAATACAGAGCAATATAAACCAATGTGACAGGCAATTTATTTGTCATCCATCTTCTCAGTTTCTGCTCTAGCTGCCATCAACACGCATAGTATAAGAGGGGGAAAAAAACCCGAGGACAGGGACAGAGAAATTTTGAAATGTTTGGAAGGTGTGGCTTTTTAGATGCAGTCTCTGAAATATGTGACAGATCCAGCTAAAACTGGACAGTTGGAGGATAAGATTATCTGTTTTCTGTGCTTCTGATTTAATAACATGTTTTCTCTTTGCCATAGTTCTAATGCTCAAAATAAATGCTCAAAGTGCTAACCATTAAAAGATTTATGTAAATAGACTTAGGATGAAATACATTTCAAGCAGCAGAGATTGCCTGGCACAGTTCATAAAGTGAGTGCTACACCTATCATCTGTCATTGGCACAAAAGTAGCACTTTTACCTTAGCACTGCCTAAACACTAAGGAAGAGTAGTCTTCTGGATACCACCCAAGAAACAATCTTACAATGGATCTGTCAGCAGGAGGTGGCCATATCTGTGGAGGAAATAGAGCCGCAAAGTGCTATTTTACACAAGATAGTCCCCACTTTAATAGGATGCCAGAAGATGCATCAGATAGAATCTGCTGAGAAAATGATGACAAACAGAGGGATTGGTGGCTTTTACACATTTGGGAATCAGACTGCTTGCAATTTTACCTGTATGCATCCCTTGCCTTGTCAGAAAGGTAATCGTAGGATGCTTTGGATTCTTGTGACACCTTGGAGGCTGACAGAGCTGTAGGGTGGATTCTAAAATGCAGCTCTACAGAATCAAATATCTATAGATTTGAAGGCTTGTTTGATAAGCAAGCCAAACATCGCTGATTGATATGGTCCCGTTTGCTGAGGTAGTCAATTATGTACCAGTGGATAGAAAAAGAATAAATCGACTCCAGGCAGGCAGTAGGCCTCAGTGAGTCATGTCATGTGAAGGGGCTTTCTGATATTCTTTATCTCCATGCACAGCCTGCGAAACAAGAGCGCTACTGTCTTCTGTTGGCACAGAGAGTTACCTCGGGCTATGCTGGAAAATGCTTCTCCTGCCCCTATTTTTAGACCTGACTCATTCAGAGCCACTAAATGAAATGTATTATTGAGAATACAGGCACCACTTTGTTGTCATCCTCATGAGAAGGCAACACTATAACCTGTTTGGATACAGCTGCAGACCACCTGTAGGGAAAGTCAAATTAGGGAGAGACCCTACTGTTCTCTGCATTAATGCTTTTTGTATTGTTGTTTGACTTTTTTCCCCCTTCTCCGTATCTTTCTTAAATAAGGACACGGGGAGCATATTTTAAGACCTTCTGTCCCTTTAAGGCATCTTCTGATTGAAAGAACTCCTGAATTTGAAAGGGTATAATAACTCCCCAGATGCAAAGAGAAAGAGAGAGGAGGAGGGAGGAAAGACCTGTTAGTGAATTTTCATTTTTGTTTTCTTTTGGACTTCTCTTCTTTGGATAAACTCTTAGAAGGCACACATAGCTCTTGAAAGGCAATTGAAAAGGTTTATATAGAGGGTCAGGGAAAACACTGCCTTTTAAGAATAACAGCAAATCTTATTATAACTGTTTTATCAGTCTCATATAGAAAACCTCCAGGGGTGGAACAGTGAATTGTGCACCACCGCATAACTTGCATATAAAAGACAAGTAGGAATGTAACCAGTATTCTTATACTGTATATTGACATGATAGGTGGTTATCCATACTTGGGGAGATGGGCATTTGAAAGCACTGCTTTTTCATAGCACTTTTAATAAGCAATGTATTTGGTAAGCATGATTTCATTCCCATTTGCAGTGGACCTTTATTGTATAAATTTTGCAGTTTAGAGAAGTTTTTAAAATGTGTCTTGCCCAAGGCCACTTAGTGAGAGCACAGTAGAATTTAAAGTGGGGGTCATGCTGGTTTAGCTTCCACATGTATTGTATACTACTAGAATTGGAGAAGTTGATATCTATTGCTTGAATATTTCCAGTATAGCATAGTCTGGGGAGTATAGAATGCAACTCTCAAAAAATTGTGCCAAATAATCTTAAGTAAAGTTAACCTGTGCTACTGATATATACCATTAATGTTAATTCAACTCAGTGAAAATGTGCTCTGGTTAAATTAAGGACCTTATCATATCAATGGTCTCAGGTATCACAGTGCAACTAGGACGTTGAACTATTTTATTATCTTATCAAACTTTCCCATCATCTTACATTTCTTTAAAGATAAGCCACTTAGAGGGAGGTGAGCAAAGATAACCAGGGAACTCAGACCATCATCAGTTTAGGAATGAAAGAGAAACTGGTAGAAACCCAATGAAAATTTCACTGTATATATTAAACACAGTAGTTTATACTGTATAAAATAAAGTTACCAAAATAAATTGCAGTTAGATTTAAGTACTTATTGCTGCTAAAATAGGAGACGGTATGACTCTTCTCTTCAGAATTTCTCTTAGATTGACTAATTAGGTGGATTGGTTAGATACTATACTAGCTGGGAAAGTTTCAAAGTTCAGTTGCATGAAAAATATGTAGCTGGAAAAATTATAATTGTCCCCCATGTTTACAATCTAAACATAAAAGCATATTTTAAGCATATTTTTATAAAGCATATTTTTCTAAGGTATCTGTAGTGGCATAAGTTATTCATCCATTACTGTTTTTTTAAGAGTCATTCTGCTTTTACTGTTGATATTTCCTTTGCTATTTATAAATATTTTGTCATAAAACCAGTGGTGGGATTCAAATTTTTTGAACTACCGGTTCTGTGGGCATGGCTTGGTGGGCATGATGTGGCTTGGTGGGCATGGCTTGGTGGGCATGGCAGGGGAAGGTTACTGCAAAATCCTCATTCCCTCCTCACCCCACTAACCTGCTTTCCACCTCCATTCTCCTGTGCAGGCAATAAAAGAAGACCCAGCTGATTAGCTGGGACTCCAATCAGCTGGGACTTGGGAGGCAGAGAATAGATGGGGGCGGGGCCAGTCAGAGGTGGTATTTGCTGGTTCTCTGAACTACTCAAAATTTTCACTATCAGTTCTTCAGAACTGGTCAGAACCTGCTGAATACCACCTCTGCATAAAACATTAATGGTGATTAAGAAGAGGAGTAAAATCATCAAATTGATCAATTTGATTTGATCCTTTTTTGTTAACAAACAAAAATGACAAACAAATCAAGCTATGATCTGCTGTTTTTATATGCCTTTGAAGAATTTCCTGAGTTAACTTTGAGGTGAAAATAACAGCAAGGGAGCATTTCAAGGGTCAAAGCTTGCGTTGTTCTTTTGACAGGATTCTCACCGAATTAACAAAGGGGTTTTTAGTGTAGTGACAGGCAGGATGCAGAAAATGCACACTTACCATAAAAATAATGCTCAACAAGACATAGTGAAGTTTTCACTTTGGGATACTTGACAGTAGATTAAATAGATGAAGGAAAGGATTGGAGGGCATGTGCTAGGTCTCTAGTCAAATGCTATGTTATACAGTTCTAACCATAGAAATTAAGAAACAAGCCCACTGATTTTAATATGGCATACTTCTTAGGTTGCATCATAGCCACTGTGATTTTGCATGTGGTCCAGTTCAATTCTATTAAAGTACTTTACCTACATGGAGACGGGCAGAGGCTCTCAGTTCTAATGTTCTGTCAATAATCTTACAAGCCATTCTGATAAACAGGCTCAGATTGTTCTTTGTAAAATTAATGAGTTATTTTCTGTCTGTCAAGATGCAATTAACTTACAATATGCTTTAAAGCACTTAATGAATTATACAATAATGATGAATTAACGCAAATCAATGAAACACAATTCAGATAGAAAGAATCATATATCGTTCCCATGTTATACTAGTCAGTCAACGTAAAAACCTCTTGTGGGAGGGAGAATTTAGCTCTAAACCCACTAAATCAGACAGCATGCTCTTTTAATAAATCCAGTATAAAAATGTGCATAATTCCAAAGAGATCGCATTTCACATAATTAAAAGCAAGTGTTATATAAAGTATATGTTGCCTTATACTACGAATATCAAAAAGACTGCAAAGCATGAGTGCTAGCCATTTCGTGCTGAATTCCCTTTTTCAGGCTGATGATTACAGATCCATTTGATTTCTGCACATTGCCCATTCTTGTCTTAATGTTTGATAGAAAGCAAGCATCGCAGCAGAGCACAAGGGAGGAAGAGAACTTTTTTGGTGGGGGGAAAAAAACACCCCGTGTAGCCAAACAACCTTTAGAAGTCCTAATTTAGCTAGTGTGCTCTATGATCCAGTCTTGGAATGTGGTCTTGCCGTCTCAAAGGCTATCTGCCATAGCTTCCCAGAATCTATTATGCCTGGAGGATACCACGAAAACAAGGGCAGCCTTGTTAACAAGTAGAAAAGTCTCAACAACCCCAAACAGGATCCTGATATAAATTATCATTTAGATGCACAGAGCCATGTTCATAGCCACACTAATGTAATTCATTTACATCCAGCCATTACTTATCTTCACCAGCGCTACAAAGTTCAGGAATGCAGCTGCCTTATGCCTTGTGACTCCTGAGGTTAGGGAAGAATGACATCACTGAATTTAAGCACATTACCATGCTGACATTGTGGCACCTTGTTTCCTTGCTGCCAGATAGTGCTGGGATTGTTTTCTACCCCCTGTCCTTCTTAAGAATACCTTTTTCTATCCTTTCATGCAGCTGCTGTGAGAAGGGTTGCAAATGTCACTTCAACTAATGATGAATGATACTTGACCCCGAGACCGGTTATCCTGAATTTAATGCAGCACTAGATTTAATATGAAAGATCTTGCCTAGAAAGGCTTCAGCTATTATGAACACCACGGAAATGATAACACATTAAGCAGTAGGAACTAATCCTCCCACTTTTCCATGCTTTTC